>NC_134825.1:14842754-14985822 GCF_004210375.1 Tachypleus tridentatus | reverse complement strand
AAAGAAACATAATGTTTTGTTGAGTTTGAAAGCCTAAAACCTAAGCGTGAGTTATTTTATTGTTTATTAAACTGTTATTAGTGATTCTGCAAAAAAAAAAATAAGCGTTTAGGTTGTTGTAACGAGAATATAGAATATCAGTAGATATGTCACCAAAGAGTTTACATCAAACTGGTTTCTAATAAATTCTGAGTAATTATAATGTAAAAATAACACGCTTATAATACCATCATATCAACCAATGAGAGTGAGAAATAGGGCTTACCATACAGATTTCTAGTTAAAGAACATTGTGATGTTGGTGAGTGGAAGATTCTGAATGAGAAGACAGTTAGATATCCTAAGCTTTATACTTATCTGTCATCAGATTAACCTGTTATTGCTCAATTCAAAAGACCCAAGAGAATTATAAAGAAATGGAAGAAAATGTCACCCGAGAAGAAAGCTCTCTTTGGTCTCTAAATGTCATTATTAATACTTCATGTCCTAGTTCACTATACTTCCCACTAATTCCCATATGTTTGAACACCATAATTACATTTTCGTATATCGTTGTGTGAAGAATTGAAGTACTTCTTATTTGAAACTGCTGTAAGAGTGGCTAAGTAGCAATAAAGAAAGACAATCTTAATATTTTGAACTGTTTTACCAGAAAATTTTATTTGAGAGTTTCTTATAGTTGTTTGTCACGATTTGAGTGTAAATCTCTATTTTCTTCTATCCAATTTTAGAAACGAATAGCATCGAACAAGAACTACCTCTGGGAGTCTCTGTGTATTATTTATTTACTTCTTTTATTATAAAAGAGTTTGATATTATTACCGGAGAAGCACGAAGCTTATTCAATAGTAACATGTGTATTTCTATTTTACAATTGATTATAGCTAAATACCATTAGATTCCAATTACATAAAGATGTGTTCTTTTATGACTTACAGAATATTAAATTGATTTTTCTCAATACTTTTATTTAGTCGCCGAATTTATCTATAAGGTGATGATATCAAGAATAATGTTTAGATTTTCGTTATTTCTACAGTTACTAGTACTACAGTAGACATTAGAATTAAAAACAATATTTCCCATTTTAAATTAAAAATCAATATTTAGTCGTATTAAACTTGAATCCAATAATATATTTAAAAGTTTATTTTATAAAGTATGTTATGTATGTTTTATTTATCGTATGATATCGACTTAAGAGCATCTCTTAGTTAACGTGGTATTAAATATTTAATCATATTTTAAAAATTAAGTGTTTGATAACATTTATTCTATTTGTTAAGATGTATATGATTATTTTCTACTATTTGAAAAATTGAAAATAATTTCATTTTAAAATGCGTATATCATGTGTTGTACTTTAAACTTTAACATTTTATCAACAGAAAGAAAATAACTACACCTACACAACCCATACTTTATATGTTAGTGTTTGTTTTATGGATTTAAGTTGCACATTTTTAGCTACAGTTTTAATCCAAACAGTTACAAGAAAAGAATAACACTGCACTTATTATGTAATCAGCATTTCATCCGTTTTAAATTCTGAAATGGCGTTAATATTAATTAAAAAAAACAACCCGAACAACCTGATGTTAGATTGTTTTTTCGCACAAAGCTACTTGAGGCTATCTGTGCTATCCGTCTCTAATTTAGATTGTTAGACTAGAGGGAAGGCAACCAGTCATCACCACCCACTGCGAACTCTTGCTACTCTTTTACTAACGAATAGTGAGATTGACCGTCACATTATAAGGCCCCTACGGCTAAAAGGGCGGATATTTGGCGCCACGGGGAGTTGAACCATGACTCTCAGTTTACGAGTTGCCTGCCTTAACACGCGCCTGGCCACGGGCCAACATTGTTAGACGAACATACAATAGTAGCTTTATGATTGTTTTAAATTAATAGAAATACTGGAAGAATTGTTACAAATTTTTTCTTCTTTTCTCCATTTGTTCCAGTAAAACATAAAATTATTAGAAGGACCATAACTAAAAATAATATTTACGTTTGTCGACAGAATCTGAAAAAAGCACACCACACCCTATGGGGATGATTTTAATAATTTAATAACTTTGTGTATTTTAAATAATTTTTAGGTTAATTACTTTTAACTGCTAATTAAAAAAATGATTGGTTTATAGCTTACAATTTGGTGAATGAATATCAAATTAAGGGTTTGTTTGTTTGTTTAAATTTAGTGTAAAGTTACACCAACAGATATCTGAGCTAGTCTAAGAAAAGATATATATTTGGTCAAAACGTTTTATATCCATAAACTGTCAATATGGAATATTCAGACATATATATACACGGAAATTAATAAAATATATTAAATATATGAACTGAAAACTGATACGATGTAAACTGAAACTAAATAATTTAAATATTTATGCTTTTGCAGCAAATATACATCGGTTAATCTGCTGTGTCTCCTGATGAGAATAAAACCCTGATTTTGGCGGTGTAATTTCGTAGACTTACCGCTGTCCCAGTAGTGTAATATTTTAAACGACCTAATAAACATGATTGTTATTAAATATCAAAATCGAAAGAATGAAATAATTTGAATACAACGCAAAATATATCGTAATTATTTAAGTTCTGTTTGATTTTAATAAAACAATATTTTGTCAGTTGTATTTGAGAATGAAAGAACGTTTTGTGCTGTGTTTTTGTTATGCACAAACTACACAAAGAACTATCTGTGTTCTGCCAACCTGGGTGATGAGATCTACTTTTAGAAGTATAAGTCCTCAGATGTACCACTGTTCTTTGGGGGAAGAGAAAATCTCATCTTTATTGAACATAGTTCCAATATAAATACTTGAGAAAATCAGTTTCAATTAATCTAAATTAGATTGTATCATATACATCAGATAGATTTGTATATAATTTTACTGACGTCACTAAAAGTATACGATTTACAGTATTTCTTTTTACGATAAAGAGTTCTTTAAACCCAGTACGACAGGAGACATGTAACAAAAGAAATGTCTAAGAAGATAAAACGTAAGTTTGTTGAATTACTTCTAAAAATTGTTCAGGTATTTGATTGTTATAAATTTACAAATCTGTTTATTTATATATTTTTGCTCTAATTACATTTTATAATTGACTTTGGACGAGTCTGTGATTTAATATGTTACGTTTTACCATTTGAAACAGCCTGAAAGTTGAATTTTAAAAGGTAATTGAATGTCGATACGTACTAAATGTAAAATACGTAACAACAGCATGCTTGAAAGTAATCCTGTATTTTATATACATGATTTAGCATAGTGATTTCCAATTGGGGAATATCAACTTTTATGTATGGAAGTCATGAAATTAACCACCTATCATTCCATTGATACGATCTCACAAAACTGGAAAAATCAACCTCAGTAGGTATATTTTCGCCTCTCGAGACAGTAAATGTTATGATTTCTAATATATTCAAGTCGTAATTCACAATAGTAATTCAGATGTACTCCCAAGTGTTTATGGAAATAATAATTAGTATTTTATATCATTATGTGATGACGTGTCATTCTATAGCAACTCATTTCATTTTTTTCAGAATTGTTTTTAGATTATCTCAGTATTAAGAAACCAACGCCAAACTATTGAAATGTTTTTTCCTTGACGAATTTTATTACTGACAGTTATTTGTATTTAGTGGTCAAGTATAAATATTTTTTCTCTATATGTATTTTAGAAACGACTAGATCCCAACGACAACAGTCTCAGGGAAGGTGTATCCTCTGTGACAAATCAGTGAACTTATAAGTGTTGATAGTTTGATGTTATGTAGCTCAAATTGTTTTCAACTTTAACATAAGTATCATTAATCTCTTCATAGTTTATTATGAGTAAACTTGATTTTATACAAACTTGGATTACCTAAAAATTTATACTGGTTTTCAAACTTATAGAATATCAAACCTATTATTTTTATTACTTTTGCATATTTCACAAATATTTGAAGAAGCGATGTCAACCAGAAAACAATTTATTTATTCGTTACTCTCCATTCAACTCATTTTATAAAAATAAAGGTAAGAATTTACAAATATATTATACCAATTTAATGTTAAAAATCAGCCATTTCCTAAGAGATTTCTCTTAAAAGTAAAAACGTTAAAAGTAAAATCAAACAATTTATTTCAAACTGATAATTGAATTCTATCAATTTTATTTCATGTATCACAAGAAACTAAAACAAGTAGTTACTATATGATGTTTTAAGACTTTAATACTTTAATAAGTAGAATTTTAAAGACGTTTAAAATATTTATTGTGACTTATCTGAATATTTATTATCATATTTACACGTTCAAAACAGATTTTATTGTGAAATTGTGCATACGATGTTGTTCAGGTAAAACTTTCAAATACTTATAAGTTAAAGTGAATATAACTATTCAAACAATATCCTTTCACTTAGACGTAATATATTAGCATTTGTTTCTATGATTTTACTTGGACGTTCCTTTTGGTACGGCAGTAACTACAAACAAATTAGAAGGCTCGAATAAAACTGTCATTATTAATATGAAATCCAGTTCTAGTCTGCTTCTTTTGCTAAAATTCTACTGTTATGAATTATTTAAAATCCCTAAACATTCTTTTAATACTTATATAGCAGAAATTTCGTGTTTGTTTTAGATTACAAAAGATACCACTGAAATGTGGTTAAATTACTGTTCTACTTTATCTTTTTGTTATAGTAAAACAAACAGTATATATAGGAGGAACTCACTAAAATATTTTATGTATTATACAGTAACCTGCATTAGGAATTAGACTTGTGAAACTCATATTTACATTTTGATTTAAATGTTTTTGTTTTTTTCTAAATTTAATGGTGCATCACTCTCCACGGCCACTTAAAAATACCTGTGGACTAAAAAACCTGGGACTGGTGGGAAAAAGTCATAAATTGGGAACACCATACTATTATAAGAAACTGTATTTGAAATAATAGATTTTTCTAAAAGCTGAGACTTGAATCGTTCTTTGAGCGGAAGCAAAGTAGTAGAAGTAATTTGTAAGGGTAAAAATCGATGATTTTTGACACAATGAAAGGTAAAATATTTATTATTTCTTATTGTCGACTAATCTTGGAAAGGCAGTAACTATCATCAGCTTTGATATATACAGGCTAGCTTAGAATATGTGCATATAAAACCAGTTAATATGTTCGTTCATTTTCAAAAAACAAAGTCAGGAAAAGAGAGATGGAAAGTGAATCGTAAGTGCATAATACTGAACATAATTAAGTATTCCAAAGGGATATGTTGATTATTCCGTTGTTTCTATTTATACGCGCTCCTCTAGTGTCTCAACGGTATGTCTGCGGAATTACAACGCTAAAAACCGGGTTTCGATAATCGTGGTTAGGCAGAGCAGAGATACCCATTGTATAGGTTTGTGCTTAATTCAAAACAACAACAACTCTTTATACGTACATACGCATGTATTTTCAATTATAAAATATGTATTAATATGTAAAAGAATTATTAAAATGGATTTTATGTTGTCTGAAATTTGATGTTGATATTTTATGTGTTTATTATTAAACACCAAGCTACACAAAGGTTTTGAAGCCAGGTTTCTAACAGAATAATTTCTCAAACATAACGCTGTGCTGCAGGCACGATGGTAACTGAATATCAGCTCAGTTTTCATCTCTTCCTTTAGTTTACATAGGTTTTATTTTGTGAGCCACATTTCAAACTCATTTGCCTCTGTTTTAATACTAATATTATTTGCCTTCCCTACTTTAGTTTCAATAAATTTAATATTTTTATGTTACTTGCATCTAATCGGCCAAATGTATGTTATGTTTCCTACCGTTTTGCACCTAGCATGGCAGGTGGGTAAGGTACTCTACTCTTAATCTAAACATGGCGGCTTCGAATCTTTTTTCCCCCAGATCTGCTCCTTATTTCTGCCGATAGGACGTTATATGTTCCAATCTATCTCAGTATTCCTTTGTACAAGAGTAACATTAGAGCTGGCGATGAACAGTGATGACATGCTACCTTTCACTTTCACTGCTAATTTACGAAAGGCTGGAGCCGATAGCTCGCGTGTACCTTTGAACAAAGTTAAAAACGAACAACCTTCTATTTATAATTTCCTGATATATTGCAATGAAATATATAACGAATATTTAAACTATATCCTATAAAAAATCTATATTTTGGTTTTGATTTTTTCTTTGTCATATAGACGTTCGTGATAAACAAGTCATTCATTATGTTATTGTATCATCAGTGTATTTTCACACACACACATATATTTATTTATTTTATTTGTACTTCTCTTTTTTCCTTGTCGAAACACTATTTAAACATATGTGAAATATATTAAAAGTTCTGATAAATCAAGACACCATTTCGTGCAAATAAAATTCACACGTACAAAGTTATTCAATAACAAAAGCTTAAATATGAAGAAAGTCATGTGAGCTATCGGTCTAACATTTGCACTACAGCTTTATCTAAGACTAAACATGGACGTTTATAGGGTTTTTTTTTTCATTTGAATTATAGATAGCTTATTTAGTGCATCAAATTTATAAGGTGAAATAACTTGCTGATACACAAATATTGTTTAGGCCAATCGATGTAGATTATCCGTTTCCAGCTAAAGTTTTCTAAAGAATCATACGGGTGGATGGTTATTAGTGATTATTAATTAACACCAATTATAGATTAGCACAATTTTTTAGATGTTTTATGAAATTACCTTAGTTGAAGAGCGTCAAGTGATATTAGTAAAAACAATAACCATAGATAATGCTGCTAGATGAAGCTTTAGCTATTGGAAGAGGCTATGCGAACAAACTGTTGATCTAAATTCCATGTTACTGTACAGGAAAACTACCACTACATTTTGGTTCGTTCTGTAAAAGATTTGTTGCAAATAAAAGAGCTGAGTGTTTAAAGGTAGAGTGGGTTACTATCGATTACCATTTTATGAGTTTGCTTGCTTTTGAATTTAGCACAAAGCTACTCGAGGGCTATAAGTGCTAGCCGTCCCTAATTTAGCAGTGTAAGACTAGAGAGAAGGCAGCTAGTCATCACTACCCACCGCCAACTCTTTGGCTACTCTTTTACCAACGAATAGTGGGATTGACCGTCATATTATAACGATCCCACGGCTGAAAGGGCGAGCATGTTTGGCGCGACGGGGATGCGAACCCGCGACCCTTGGATTACGAGTCGCACGCCTTAACGCGCTTGGCCATGCCGGGCCTCCATTTTATGAGTTGCTGTAGTTTGTTGGTGTGGTTAAGCGGGTAACATAAAAAAATTAAACCAAAATTAGAATCCAAAATGGTAGGTTGCCGATGTCTCAATGTACCAGTCAAGCGTCTCCATTATAATAATTATTTCTATAGCTATCCTAATCCACCAGTTCTTTAATTTCAACTATTTTGAAAACAAATAATTTTCATTTAGCTATTTAGATTCATTTCTTTCTGTGTTTTTATTTGAAGATATACGTGGTAATATACAACATAATGATGTGCACAGTAAGTTTGAATCCACACAAATAGAACGGTTAAACTTTAGTGAATTATTATTACGGACGTTATAATTTCTTCGACGACAATAAATATTTTATTCGATAAAAAGTGAGCTTGTAAAGACGTGAAAATAGCCAAGATAATAGGATGTTAGTTCAAGTGAAGTGTGACAATATCAACTGTAAACAAATATGCTTGTTGTGAACCTGGATCGTCGATGAAATATTAAGTTCCACACCGAATATAAGACTAAGTATTTTTTATAACTTTGTAACATGATTATCCAAACCTGGTTCTTAACCATTAACTACAGAGGGTCTTTTAAGAATTTAATGGTTAAATGTTTATATTACTTGGGACAAATCTTTCGCGTCATAAGTGTCTAGTGTTTAATGACAAGCTATAACATAAGACATTGAAAACAAAATTACCACTTTTATTTAAATTGTGCGTGTTTCACATTTCTGTCAAATTTGAGATGTATACTATTTGAATATGAGTAGTTCTGGCTTTGTTATTTTTATTTGTATAACCTCATAAAAACCAAAGAACTCAACAGTATTTAGAGAACTAACTGTTTGAACACCATACATTCAAACTCAAGATATTTACATCTCAGCCATATAAAGTGATTGAATGTGTTTTTGTAGAATATAATCCAATCGGTTTTCCCTTGACTTCCAGTGGCACAGCTAACTATCTATCGAGAACTTTCGACATATTTTAACCAAATTTCATATAAAGTGTGTAATAAAAGAACAAAGAAATTAATATACATTAATAAATTTGTTTGTAATCAGTAAGACTCAGTGAAGGTTTATTGTTTTAATGTTTTGATATTGAGTGTAACTGAACTGTGATAAATCGGTTTCGTAACTTACATATATAGAGATGCCTATACAGCAAACCACTATTAAGGTAGCATTTCACAGTGTGAACTTCAACATACAAAGGGAAAACTACAAAACATATAGCCAGAAGTTTCTCTATAATTATTTACACAGTTTCGTGATGATCTGTCAATAACGGGTATCCATCCACGTGATTGTGTAACTGAAAAGGTGACCATCTTTGTAAATTGTTTTCTGTTAACTAATAAAGACTGTTGGATTAGGTTTTTTCTATAAAAAGCCACAAAATGAACAAGGAAAATTATTCTCTGCGGTTAGAGCAGCCACTCGCAGTTGTTTTAGTTTTCTGTTTGCGACTGCTTTCCTTTGAATAAATTCCAGACATTTAGTGTATCCGTGGTGTAATACTTCTTATATTTTGTATTATATGTAGCAGCTCAAACAAATACTTAAGTATCAGAATACGAATCGATCACCTTAACTACATGGTTATACCGAGCCGATATAGTGTGGTTCAAGCTACATATATTCTCTAAGTTATCAAAGTCTCCCCCGAATCACTTTTATTGATTTCTGATATTTTGAACGTGAACTCTCTCAAACTCAGATTTAGTTGAACAAATGTTCTCTTTCTCTTCATATAATTTGAAATAAAGTATTATATTTTTTGTTTGTGAAGCAAATAACAGATACAACAAAAATTTTACAACTATAAATATCGTATTCTACCTGTCTTTGTAGATACGATTGCTACTTTGGTATTAAAATTAAACATTTTAACTGTATATATTTTCAAGTAATTGTCTTTTGTATCTGATTAAAATGACTTAATATAACATATAAAATCATTATAACAGGAAATATCATATCTCAAATATCTTATAACATATGATAGTTATTAAGATTATAAATCTTCGTGTTATTTTCTGTTGTGTGTAAGTAAAACCTTGAGGTATAAGAAATAGTATTAATAAAGCTATCAATGTCATCCGTGTACCTAAAAATATGTGATAGTATATACCTGTATTTAATGTATGTATTCCTTTCAAAGTGAATGTTTAAAATAGTACATAATTATTCATAACCGTCAATAAAATTAGTTTAATGCTATTTATGAAAAACTTCAATGAACGGGCATTAATACTTATATCTTTAGTTGATTACATATAGAACTTGGATAAAAGGTAATTCATGAAACAATATATTTTGACATATGTATTCATTAAATATATATATATGGTGTCAATGGTTTTGTTTTTACTCTAACGTTTAGAAGCCTTTTTATTTTATTTAATGGGTGACAATAACTATGGGATAGAGATATTGTTTTGAGTTGCATTCACTTTTCTGTGATACAACATGAGTATCTGTTAATTTTATGTTGATTTCTTGTGTGAGTGTGATAAAATTTTATGTGCTACAATTTTAGATTTTAAGCATGTGAATCCTATATATTGGCTAAGCGAGTAAATGAATATTATATTCATATTGTTTTCCAATAGTTTTAAAGGTTATTTAGAGCAGCATTTAGATGTGTTTATGAACAATGTTTTATTTCGATTGTCGTTGGTAGCTGTAATTCTTGTTTAGGTCATTTGTTATCTGTAAATAATAGAAGCATTTAACTCTGTACTATTTTCAGTAATAATGACCTTGTGTTAAATTGTAAGGTTTTGTGTTTGCCTATTACGTTAAGGAAAATTTTACTTTTTATCACACCTAACACTTGCTTTAAGAGTGGAGTGTAGTATATTGTAATATTTTATACATCATTTAGTTTTTCTTTTCTTTTCTAACAACCAAATTCTGAAGTTATATATTGTCGTTTATTCAGTATTACCTGTTTTATTTAATGTTCTGTCAAAATGTTTCCGAGTTTTAAAAAAATTCAAAACTGACATGTCATGCGCTGTATTTTCTTACAATTCTCTGTTAACCTTGTGGCCTTTTGTGTTATAAAATTTTTGTGTTATTTTCTACCCAAATGCTAGTGTTAATAAAATATAGTTGTTTCATGAAAATTAAATATTTCTCTCTTGATTTGTTGTTAAAAAATTAATAACATTTCCTTTCTTCAGTTATATTTTCCTAGCTGAGTAGTTGTTAAACACGTGCATGTTTTAATTCAGAAATATTTTAATAAGTATTTATACATATTTACCAATCAAACGTACTTTTTCTCCAAGACATGACAACATCAAACAACTTATTCAGTTTTTATTATTTAATTTTTACTTTGTAGTTACGATTAATAAATTTTAAATATAGATCTTCAACTTTTTTTTTATTTATATACTTTGTTTGGAATATAAAGATTGATATTATATATCACGGTCATTACCATTTACCATATCTGACATTCAGTTTTATTTACACAGATATATTTATAGTTAATGGTTTGTTTTGATTCACAAAATTGTACCAAATATACTACAGAATAATTAGCTGAGATAACTTGAAATTTACTGGCTGAAGTGTTAACGGAAACTAGAAAAAAAGATGAGGGAGAAAATGGATTTCTGTTCGTCTGCCAGTTTAACTGGATGAATTCAGAATATTGGAAATGTTTGCTTGACTGAAACAAATTTATTTTGGGAAGACAATCTGATGGGTTTCCCAAAATTGATTATTAACCACCGTTTTGAAAAGTTTTAAGACTATACGCATCAAGAAAGTTATATCAGATTACTATATATACTCTAAAATATCTGGTTTCATACTATTTTTCATAGAATATCTCTATGTTCTTACATAACTGCAGCCTTCATTATGCGAAAATATTTTTGCTCGCACTGGCCTTGAAACTTTCACCTACCCCACGTTTTAACTTCATTCAGCTCCGTTGTTGTATGTAAATAAACATGACCAACTTTCAACTAAAATACACTCTACTGTCACAGCTGGCTTCCTATTTAGTGTATAACACAATCGTCAATATGAACATAAACATTGAACGCGGTCCATCTTCTTCCTCGTGATAGTGCAGAGAACATATTAGGAAATAAAATACATCTAAAGTATTCTACTTACTTTCCATACCAGACCTCCAAGGAATCAACCCATAGGAGATGGAATAACAGGGGATTCTCAGCCGATTAGTATATTTTTTGGCTGGTACACCTTTTGAAACAATACAAGCCTTTTCACACAGATAAGCCATGCTCCTTGTTCGTTTGTCTTAGAGATTTGTTATTGAGGCAACTGCCACCTTTACTCAGAAGATTTCTTATAATGCAACGAAAGACTTCCACCAATGATTAGACAAGACCTTTTTGTTTTCTCTCACCCTCTATAATTTTTGCCCTCGTGAAACTTTGTACTTTTTCACTTTATTACATCTGAAAAATGTGTTTTTGGTAATTTACGTGTTTTTAAATGATATAAATTTGCTTTATTTTTCGACTTATGTTTTTCAATTTATGATCTCGTAATCAATGGAACATTGCTGAAGTCTCCCTGAATTCCTCTATCCATTCCTTCTTTTCCTACAAGATCCTTTGAACAATTTATTCCTTCAATTCCCAAGTGTTCTTTCTCTTTAACTGTCACTCCTCCACGACACTGAAGCTACATGAGCAGCTGGTCCAAACTTTGCATTTCCATATATCCTTCTTACTTAGTGGTATGTATGTGAGAGAACGTTATATCTCGCTGGGTATTCTCCATCCTATAAAATCCTGCTGGTACTTTGTGAGAGAACTGGTTTTAGAGAGGTATTGGACTAACCAAATATTATTAATTGGCTGAAGAATCCTCATCATATCTTCTTTAGAATTTTGATTCCCGAGATGTCTGGTATGGAAGAGAGACAGGCTAGTCTAAATGTATTGTGTTAGTTAGGATACCGCACCCTAATATGGGAAAGGTGGTTCAGCTATGATATCTACAATTGAGAATGTACTTCCTCTTTTTAACACCCAGTTTAGTGACACAAACTTTGAGATGGGTGAAGCCTGTATTTGGTTCATGTGTATTGCGTTCTCCTACGACTGTTTTCCTTTAACTAGAGATGTCACACTCCATAGAGACAAATTTGGACATTTTCTGAAGGATGCTCTTCTAGGTAAATAATGCACTGTTTCCTCCAACAAGTCAATGTATTATTTCAGTTTTATGTAAGTTAGGTAAGATATTGTAACATTTTCTTACACTGATATATCGACTCACACTTACCTTCTTTCCACGTTGGTGTAGGATGGAGATTCAAGACAGATGACGAATAAACACAGTTTTCCATATGGAAACCAGCACTGAAAAATAAAACTCATACCAGAAGAGGTATCTATATAAAATATATTTACGATGTAGGAAAGTGTTAAGTTTTTATGGGTTCATAAACAACCTACAACAGCCTTTTCTGCCTGGATCCTCAGTTTGAAAACCATAGACACTATAAATGTAAGGCAAAGTTTAACCTGACATCACTGAAACTTTATTCAAACTTTATCTATGTAATCTTGTGTATATACAAATAACTATAGACGAAGATGAAAATATTTATAATAAATGTTCAATATATTCGCACTCTACAAATCTTTCACTTCCGAGTTTGAATTAGCGCTTGAAACATAAAATCGTTATACGAACATATTCAAGAGAAATGTTAACAGTGAACAAAGAGGAAAATAAATTAACTATATAAACATAATGATATGGTGTCACACTAACCAAATTTATTTTCAACCAGAAATGTTTATAAAGGACATAGTGTAAAATAATACATATAAGCATGATGAATGACGTAACAACAACACTTTTTATTTTCAAATAAAAGATCTATAATGAACAAAATGTAAAATGAACCACATAAGATGATGTTATGACATCAAGAGAAGGGTTCAAGTAGTGTGATGTGGCAATCAGAGCATGAGAAATGCCACATAACTGGCTAGGATGTAAACTACTATGAGAACAACAAAATGAACCTGTAGTAGAAGGATTTTATCTGAAGAATAACGTAACTAAAGTTCTTGCATTCAAGTGTTTTGTCATTGATGTCACATGTTATAATTTGTCTTGAACGGTTCTACTATTTATGTAACTTACGTCACATATTACGAGTTCGAATAACTGGATATTCTAATTTTAATTTAGAAGTACTGGCGTTAATAGTACTGGCATTTTACATACACGTATCGTACGTTATTGATTCTTACACTCCAGAAAGTTCCACAAATTTAAAAAGAAAACAGGCTGGAATTTTGCAATATACGATTAACGGCATACGTTACATGTATTTCAAGACTTTTACTCTATTTAAAAAATGAATACTAAAGAAATATATATTAGTAAATTCGTCATACTGGATATATAAACGTGTTTTCTTTAAATAACCATTTTGAAGTAAATATCTTTCACATGTTAATTGTTGTCAGTGTAACTGAGTGATGTGGTACGTTTATAGCATTCCTTGGAAATATGTCAATATTCACTCTTACTAACTGTGGGGAGTGACTTGATTGTTAAGACAGTACTTTAGAATCGCTTATAGAGAGAGGAAAGATAAATTCTAGATATTGACAAACCTGATGAAAATTTTTTGTTACACTCTGGAATTGTTTGGATCCCTCAAGGTTTATCAACTTGAAATATTAACTACATTCTCTCCTTCTAAAAACTTAAATGTTCCATTTGAATGGCTAAAGCAACACTTAAACAGATTAACTGCTGTGGTTAAAACTAATTTATTTTGAGCATTTGTGAATGTGTTTTAAATGATAATGTTACAATGTCGAACACACAAAACATAAACTAAGACGATACGAATCACAACTGAGAGAAATGACTGTAAATAAAACACCATTTACAGAAAAAGAAACTTGCTAATATAGAAACGAGGGATTTTACCATTACTTGTCACACCAATAGTTTCATTATTTAGTGGTTTGGCAGGACGGGGTGTTGGTAAAGATGTTGTAAGCTAAAAATATGAAAAAACGAATAGTTCTCGTTTCTGACGAACTGGTACATTGTCTTTATCAACCCATGGTTTATGAAAGACTCATATATAAAATATCCAACTCTGTAGATAAAGACATATAGTTAGACCTTTAATTCACAAACTATAGAATATTGTTGTTGTTGTTCTTGAATTAATCACAGAGCTACACAAAAAGCTATGTGTACTCTGCCAATCAAGGATATTGAACCCGATTTCTAGTATTGTAAGTCCCCTGACATACACTGTTCCACTGAGAGCAATATGAGCCATAGAACCCAGTAAAAATAAAATGGAATTTTGACTCAAATAAATTTAGTGATCTTTGACAGTGTTTCTCAAAAATATAGAAAGAAAGTTGAAATTCTACCTTGCTTGACACGATCCAGTAAGAATGTAAAGTGGAATAATCATGATGAAGAAGTGATTATGGAAGATCAATCCCAAACAGTAACATAATCAACAATGTTCTGCAAAATCAATATTTAACCTCTTTTTTGGAACAAGGAACAGGATGAAAGATGACGAAAAATATAATATTATTCTCGATATTGTCACTTTGTAGACAGATTTTCTGCCAAATATGATATTATAATTTAGTTTTAATCACTTGTAAATATATGATAAATACTCCTTCTTTAATTTGTTGCTGTTTATACTTCGTTGGTTATAACGTAATATCAAATTCCTAACAATTACAAGTTCATAAATGATCACAAAATAACAGCCTCGATACGAGAAAATATCTTGCAGGAGTAATTTTTTTCCAAAAAATTTATATCTCTGTTACGCTCTTTGAGTTAAGAAATGAGTAAAAATTTGATGACTAAGAAGAATGAAAAGGTCAGAATATCTATCTATTTTCACATTCTGGATGACAAGCCAGCGGTATTCTACATTCTAATTTTAGTAATAGTTTGGCAGAATTACACGTTACAGCTTGAATAAAACAATGTATCTTATACTTAGATTCAACACTTTTAAACTTTAAGGAAATGTTCTTTCGTTTACTTGCAGATTACAATGACCATGTACTTATCACCTTTTTCAGATGTTTTTATATTTGAAAGATAATTCAGTTAAAAATAAATAGGTTGCTAATTTTGTGTATGTAATTTATTGGAGTAAATTTTCAAAGCCTCAGGGCTGAACTTTTTTCTCTGTTTCATTGTATTTGAGTTTTTAAGTTTTTAATTATTTTCAGACATGTTATAAGTTATTTCACTTCTACACTGATATTAAAAGTTTTTGATCAAGAATCATCATATAAATATTTAATATTGTCAGTTCTATCCGCTAAGAAGTTCTATATCCATCTGCTTATAGTTTCATTAATATTTTCCGACTTTAACTTATACTCTATGGTATTGTATCAAACGCTAACAAATGTTTTTTTAACATACAAAAATATATTTATTGTGGCTTGATTATGATAAAATGATTTATATATTGATTGAATTAATACACTGTAATATAAGAATACCGATCGATGTTATTTTTTCATAAGCTTACAACGACAGGCCCGCCTCAGTAGCTCAGCGGTATGTCTACGGACTTCCAACGCTAAAAACCGGGTTTGATACCCGTGTTGGGCAGAACACAGATAGCCCACTGTGTAGCTTTGTACTTAATTCAAAAGTACAACTACAAAGGCAGCTTAACAAACTATGTAGCTAAAATTGTCTGGATTTCATCTCTTGGTTTGTATTTTAGATATTACAGTAATTATTGTTTGTTTATTCGTGTTTCGATAATAGCCATGATACTTGTTAGGTCTATTAGTAAAAAAAGTCTGATGTTTCTAATATTCTATTTTTGTAATAGAAAAAAAAAGAGCAAAATGTCACGAGAAAACAAAACACGGTAGGATTGGAAGAAGTGTAAAACATTGAAGAGAAGTTATATACGTCGATGAAGAAATATCAGTGAATAATTAGCCAGATGGGAAGGAAATATGGAGACAACGTGTGTTGAAACGAATATGAAAGGATAAGTTCATAATTCCTGGCGTTGAAGTTAAAGATTTATTTTGATAATTTTCTCATTGAAACCACCAAATAAGACATTAAAAATTGAATAAATTATTTGATGTAGTGATTTTTCTATTAGGGATGGCATATTCCAGTATTGTGTCCCGAAAAAAATATGTACACAGTACTTCTAAATTAATTTTCCTCATTTTTTAAAATATCTGTGACATAAATTTGAATTTCATTTTTATTCCTTCTTAATGATAATATAAAGTTGATTTTTTTATAATTTGTGTTTCTATGTTCTGGAATTTGTTAATATTTTTCAATACATTATATAAGAAAAACTTGATATTTTTTGTGCTTTTGCATTACAATATATGTAGTAATCTTTCAACATTAAGCCAAATTGATATAATTTAGTTATATAACACATAGCCATCAATCCTTAGATATATATATTTAAATATATTTCCTTTATTCCATAAACTCAATAGAAACTTGGATCAAGTTATATTTTTAACATATTCCATTTCAGAATAAGATTTTATTTCCTTTTTCCAAATTATTCTCCCACCATGCTATGTATTTGTTGGTAAACATGTCGTTCTTTTAGGAAGTTCGATCTGAAAAAAAAGAAAGATTTAATATATTTGACACTTCTATCCTATTCTTTTCTTTTCTGTAGAACGTAAATAAATAACAAAATGTATTTATTGTAAGTGTATAGGGTATTTTTTTAACATATCTTCTTTAGTATAATTATATATGAAGCATTTTCTTAATTTTGTTTTAATCTTTGAGGAAACATTTGAGGAAAGTACAGAAACATTAAATATGTAATAGAAATATATCATTTAAGAAAACAGTGGAAAAGAAAAAAAAATGTAAAATGTTAAAGAACAGATTTACAGCAACATAACTTAACCTACCTTTTCCGATGGAGTTAAGGTTGTGGTTCTCTTTGAAATTAGGGTATACTGTCTTTACTTACTTTAATGATATCTGTTGATATATTTTTGTTGTATGTTCCAATATAATATTATAAGAATAAGAACACCAGATAAATATATAGCTTAATAGTGAATATTGATCAATCATCACATTATATTTATCGTTACATATACATACATGGATTTTATACGTTTTTAACTACTTTTTATCAATTAGTTCTAACTGAAATGGGGTTGGCTAATACTTTTGTGACGGTAAATATTTTATATATCTCGTCGGTTAGCCCAGTGGAAAACTATATAGAACAAGCATGTTTGGTTAGGGCAATTTCAAATCACAACTCACAGAGTGCGTGTCGAGGGCTGTATCCACTTGATCTTCCGAGACTCTGTAAATTTATTAATGTTCTATAATAACCAACTCTTAATTATCACCAGCAGAATTTGTTAATGAGCGGAACCTGGTAAACATTATAACATTCTTCACAGATTTGATAAAGCCGAGCAAGCTTGATACTGTCGTAAGTTCCCATACATCCTTGGTCAGTAAAACCACGTTTTTCACTTAACTGGGAAGAACATGAGGTAGCTAGAAGCAATGTTACTAATACAGCGGATAGAAGTGATAAACTCATGGTCATTGTCATCTGCAAACAAACGAAAGCATGTTATGTAGAGTTGAAAAGTTTATAACCTAATCGTGAGTTATATTATTGTTATTTAAGCTGTTACTTGTAATCCTACCAAATTATTCACCGTTAAATTTGCTAAAAGGAGAATATAAAATATCAATAGAAATGTCGCCAAAAACTCTGATTTTAAATAAATTCTAAATAATTGTAATGTTTTGAAATAACACGGTTAAGAAACTATCGTAATAGCCAAAGAGAGTGACAAACAGACTTACCATTCAGATTTCCACTTAAAGAACACTGTAACGTTGGTGAGTGGAAGATGTATAATGATATGACAGTTAGATATCCTAAGCTTTAAATTAACCTGCTATTGCTCAATTCATAAGATCCAAGAGAATCATAAAAGTATGGAAAAAATATTCCGCTGGAAGAAAAATTCTCATCACTGGACATTAAATGTGATTATTAATACATTTACGTCTTACTTATATACCCTACCTTCAACTAATTTCCATATGTAATTTAACACCATAATTACATATCTTGTATCGTTGTGTGAAGAATAAAAGTAATTCTTCCATGAAAACTGATATAAGAGTGGCCATGTAGCAATATAGAAAAATAACCTTAATCTGTTGAATTGTTTTGCAGGAAGTTTTTATTTGAGAGTTTCTTATACTTGTTTGTCACGATTGGAGTCTCAATCTCTGTTTTTTCAAGGTATTTTTGGACACAAATAGTATCTTCAAAGAGCTAGTTCTGAGAGTCTCTGCATATTATTTTTGAACTTGTAATTATTAAAAAGGTTGATATTTCATAATTTCTGCCGAATTATGAAACTTAACCAACAGGAACGTGTATTTCTCCTATTTTTATAATTGATTACAGCTCATTTACAATACCATAAGATTCTAATTATATAAAGATCTACAGTGATTTTAAGTTTTCTAAAAAATTAAACTAAATTTATCTATAAGGTGATGATATCAATAATAATGTTTAATTTCTCATTTCTTCTCTTATAGTTACTAGTATTACAGTAAATGTTTAAATTTAAAAAATTTTCATCCAATTTTAAATTAAAAATCACCCTTTTCCTGAAACGAAAGACAATTGTATTAAACTTGGAACAAACCATGTCGTTGAAATTTATAATTTTATTTTATATGTTACTCCGAAAAATTACAAGGAAATAATAACTCTGTAGTTATTATATAATTAGTATTTGATCCCTTTTAAATTCCGAAATTCCTTTATTATTAATATTTCAATAAATTCAAACATTTGTAGAATGATTATATAACCGTAACTTCAACATATTTTTACATTAATAGAAATAAGTTCTAAGAATGTTGTTGTTCTTCTCCATCTTGTTGCAGCAAAATCATGGAATACTTAAGAGTACCACACTAAAGATAATATTTGCGTTGGTAGACAGTAATCTGAAATACTACTCCAGATTTGGGTGATGCATTTTGATATTATGGTTTAAATGTGTTTTGTTATTATTTGTACTGAAATGAAACAATTCGTTATAGAATATTCAATTAGATGAATGTATGTTAGAATCAAGGAAATGGCTTACAGCTATAAAACACGGTACATGTTTTGGTAAATTCCTCTGACAGCTGGGCCGACATCCCAATTTGATTAGAGCCATAGAAGAAAACTGGAAACAATAATGAGATTTTCAAACTTTGTATTATAATGTGTCACTAGAATTGGGATTGTCCACTGGTGGCTATAGAGAGAATCCCAGATTGAATGAAATATTTTATTGTTAATAAACTTTAAAATAATAACCAATAACAAAAGAGATATATTTTGTCAAAGCGTTATATGTGTATAAAAACTGTTAAGATTGGATATTCAGTCATATAAACAAGAAAATTAAGAAAATATATTGAATATATAAACTGAAACTGTATGAAGATGCCAAATGAAAGTAAATAATTTAAAATTTTGTGTTTTTACAGTAAGTCTACATCAGGTGATCTGCTGTGTGCACCGAGAGGAATCAAAACCCTATTTTAGCGTTGTAAATCCATAGAATTACCGTTGTTCCAGCAAGGGCAATATTTTAAACGACCTGACAAACATGATTCTTATGTTAAATAACGAGTATGACGAATGAAATAATTTGAATACCCGGTGAAAAATATAACGAAAATATACTTATTGTAATTATTTAAGTTTTGTTTGTTTTTAATAAAATAATATTTTGAAGTTGTAATTGAGAATGTAAGACTTTTTTGTGATGCACAAAGCTACACAAAGAGCTCTCAGTGTTCTGCGAACTACGAGTATCGGATCCCAATTTTTTATAGCTTAAGTCTTCAGATATGCCCCTGTGCTTTTTTGGAGAAAAACGAAACTCTTACCTTTACAAAATATAGTTTCATCATGAATACATAACAATGTCAATTTCGAAGTAACTTCAATAAGATTATTTTATGTGTATCAGAGAGATTTGATAGAATTTTGACTAACACCATCAAAGATAAATTATCTACGTATATTTCTTTCCTTGGTGAAGAGTTTCGTAAGATTATTTACTGTAACGTCTAGATCTATCTTTATATTATATTTTATTTCGAGTGCTGTTGGTAATTGTTATCCTTCTGTATGTCATTTGCCTTCTGTAAGTAACAGAAACCTTTGACTCTGTATTATTTTCAGTAATAATTACTTTCTATTAAATTGTAGTGTATTGTGTTTGCCTATTACGGTCACCTAAGTTTTACTTTTTATCACACCTGACACTTGTATTGGAGTATAGTGTAATATTACGTAATGTTTAACACATCATTTAGTTTCTTGTGTTTATTTTCTTACAACCAGATTATGAAGTTAAAAATTGTCATCTATTCAGTATTATAGGAAAGAGAATATATTTTTACAGAAAAATACAAGACTGACAGTTCATTTTAACCTGATGGTCTTTTATGTTATTATCTTCTTAATAAAATATAGTTGTTTCATAAATATTAACAATTACTCTATGCATTTGTTGTTAACCGATTAATCACATTTTCTTTCTTCAATTATATTTTCCAACTTCTAGCTACGTATTTGTTAAATACGTCAATCTATTTAATCAGAAATATTTTACTAAGTATTTATATATATATTCCATTTAGAATTACTTTGTTTGTATGTTTTACAGTATACTACACTGGTATATGTGATCATTTATAGTAAAAATGACAGCACCAAATATCTTATTCAGTATTATTTCTATTAATGTTTTACTTGGTGATTTCGATGAATAAAATTTAAATATAAATTTTCAACTTTAACTCTTAGCCAAAAATTTAATAACTATCCTTACATAAACTTTAAACTTCTAGAATCTAAGCATAAGTTACTTTGTTTTCATTTAAGCTGTAACGAGTAATTCTGCCAATCTATTAAACAATGAATTTACTAAAATTACATTACAGAATATCGCTGGATTGCCAACCAGAATGAGAAACAGATAAATATATTTTGGTTTCATACTTTTATATTATCAAATCATTCATCTATGACTTAACTCAAAGGGCCTAAGAGAATTGGAAAAGTTTGGAAACAATTACTACTGGAAGATATTTTTCCATTTCAATGTGTGATTTTGTGATTATTATTATATTTACGTCGTAATTCAATACCGTACTTGAGACATCTTTCAATGCCTTTTCTGGCACCATACTTGTTCATGTCGCTTCGTTATGTAATGCTCTGTTTGCATTGTTTCAAATTTCCCGCAAAGCTACACGAGAACTATGAGCCAGCCGTTCGTAATTTAGCAGTAAAAGGCAAAAGGAAAGCTGTTTGAGATAGGAAAATTCCACCTTAAATTTTAAAGAATATTGTTGGTTTTGTAAAGTACAGGCCCGTTCTGACTAATGGGGTTGCAATCCTATAGTTAATGTTGGTTACTATCGTTTGTCACTTTCGTACTTGCTGTGGTTTATTAGTATGTCGTGATAAAAAGGGGTGATATCATGTTACAAATACATTATATAAAAAAGATGTGACCAAAAACACAGATTCACCATGTTTTACACATCATAGTGCCCGAAATTGAGCACTAACTATCAAATGAATGAATATTTGTTCTCAACTTCTTATCAGTGGTACAAATGTATCTACCAGTTTGGCCGTCAATTTTGATTTTATTCCTTTGTGTCTACACTCAGTAATTTTATGAGCCAGAACATATTATAACACTTAAGGTATGTTTCATTGGATTACAATAACTTCAGAAATTAAACATCTCGTGACAATCACCAGAGAAATAAACAAAGGAGAGCGATAATTTATAAAACTACACCTAAACCTTATACAGATATTAGCAGTAAGTATCAAACAGTTAAACACAAATAGTGGATAACGTTCTCTATAGATTTGAATTCCGTGTAACAAACACATCGTAAATATACATCTGGCAAAAGTCTTAACTTGTCGTAGCAATCGTCACAGTAATTTTGACGGTTTTGTTTTTTGAATTTCGCACAAAGGTACACGAGGGCTATATGCACCAGCCGCCCTTCATTTACCAGTGTAAGACTAGAGGGAAGGAAGGTAATAATCACCGCCCACCGCCAAACTTGGGCTACTTTTTTACCAATGGATAGTGGTATTGAACGTCATATTATAATGACCAGGTAGGTGTAAGGCGTTCGACTCGTAATCTGAGTGTCGCGGATTCGAATCCCCATCGCAACAAACATGCTCGCACTTTCAGCCGTATGGGCATTATTATGTGACGGTCAATCCGACTATTAGTTGGTAAAAGAGTTGCCCAAGAGTTGGCAGTGGAGGGTGATGACTAATTAGTTGCCTTGCATGTAGTTCAATTCTGCTAAATTAGGGTCGGCCAATACAGACAGTCTCGAGTAGCTTTGCGCAAAATTCAAAAAAAGGAAAACCAAACTTGTTTTTGACATTTTAAATGTAAATATCTATTTTTCTATATAATTTTGAAAACAAATAAAAGCGAACGAGAATTATCTTTAGGATTCCTTTTTCCTTTTCAAGTCCTTCATAAATTATAATTGATTATAGCTAAATTACAATATTATTAATTTCGGATTACATAATGTTCTTCACCGATTATAAGAAATTCAGAATGTTTATCTTCCTTGTTAGTTACAGTCGTGTGAAAAAGTTAGGACACCCTATAAAAGCCTGTGTATTTTTGAAACATTTTTGGATATATAGATACTTAATCTCAATTTTAACAATACTGAGAGATTATAGGAATATAACTAAACAATTAAAACAGAAGAAAAGACTTTTCAAGATCTTCTGTAAATGTAATTCCACAAAAATGCATATTCTAATTGAGGAAAAAGTTGAACACCTCACATTTATTCCAACTTGGTAAAGAAAGAACTAATAAATATGATCACAGTAATTTTAGTTTTTTCATATTCTAAAATATCTCTGATGGTGGATTTCAACTTATTTCGGTATCTTTTTTATTTCTTGTTGATGATAATCTGTAGTTGTTTATTTTTTTTATATTTGTGTTTCAAAGTTCAATGAATTTGTTAATGTTTTTCCAAGATATTATATTACAAAAAAATTAAATTGTTTTTGGTACTTTGTTTTCATAATATAATAGCTTTTAATCTCACAACATAAAAATCATATGATTTAGTTGTATAAAACAGAGCTAACATTCCTTGGAACTATATTTTTATTTATATTTTATTTATTTCATGAATTCATCAGAAGCTTGGATCAAATTACAAGTTATCATATTAATGTATTCCATTTCAGAAGACGATACTACTTCCTTTTTCCAAATAATTCTCCCACCATGCTATTTAACTGTTGTTCCTCAGATTCAAGAAGTAGAACCTTGATACAGTCGGTGAACATTTCGTTTTTGAAGCAGTTTGATCTGAACAAAAAGATTAAGTACATCTAGCAATTATATCCTGTATAATAATAAGAAAAATTAATTATTGTAAGTGAATAAGGATAGGGTTCATTTTTCAAATATACTCTTTAGTGTAATTATTTGTCAACGTTTTTTAATTTTGTTGTAATCTTTCTCGAAATCATTATAGAATCTTCAAATAAATAATAAAATATATCATTAAATAGAACAGTGGAAAATTAAAATTGTAAATTGTGAAAGAATAGATGTATAGCAACATAACTTAACCGTCCTTTCCAGATAAAGTTAGCGCTGTAGTTGTTTTGAATCTGGTGGTGTTGAGGTTTGTTGAACATGACATCATCTCTATAAAACTGTCTTTACTTCCTTTACTGATATCTGTTGATATATTTCTCTTATATGTTTCAATAGAATATTATAACAAGATTAGTACGGAATTTAATACTGAATATTGATCAAATTTCAGATTATTTTTACTGTTACAAGTCACAAAAACATGCATGGATTTTATTTATTTCCACCTAGTATTAAGTTCTTATGACTTTAGTCCGAACTATATGGGCCAAAATATTGTAAGGACAGATATTTTATACCTTGGTGGTTATCGAGAAAAAAACCCATATAGGACGAGCATGTCAAGTTAGAGCAATTTCAAATCATAACCCCAGAGTGAAAGTCGAAGGCTGTATACACAGGACTTTTTGAGACTCTGTCAAGTTATTAAAGTTCGATAATAACCAGTTTTTAATAATCACCTGCAGGATTTGTGAATGAGCGTAACCTGGTAAACATTATAACATTCTTCACAGATCCGATTCAGCCGAGCAAGCTTGTTACTGTCGTAAGTTCCCATACATCCTTAGTCAGTAAAACCACGTTTTTCACTTAACTGGGAAGAACATGAGGTAGTTAGAAGCAATGTTACTAAAACAGCAGATGGAAGTGATAAAAACATGGTCATTGGCATCTGCAAATAAACGAAAGTGTCTTTTGTGAAGTTTGAAGGCCTAAAACCTAAGCGTGTGTTATTTTATTGTTAATTAAAATGTTACTAGTAATTTTGCCAAAATATTAAGCGTTAAGTTTGCTTTAACGAGAATATAGAATATCAGTAGTTATGTCACCAAAGAGTTCATATCAAACTAGTTTCTAATAAATTTTGTTAATTATAATGTAAAATAATACACTTATGTACAATTGTATCAATTAACGAAAGTGAAAAATGCAAACTTACCATACAGGGTTCTCGTTGAACAACACTGTGACGCTGGTGAATGGAAGATTCTGAATGAAAAGACAGTTAGATATTCTAAGTTTTTATACTTATCTGTCATCAGATTAACCTCTTATTGCTCAATTCATAAGACCCAAGAGAATTATAAAAAATGGAGAAAAATGTCACCCTAGAAGAAATCTTCTCTTCACTGATCTCTAAATGTCATTATTAATACATTCACGTCCTCGTTCAATACCATACTTCCCACTAATTCCCATATGTTTTTAATACTATAATTACATATCTTGTATCATTGTGTGAACAATTGAAGTACTTCTAACTTTAAAATTGCTGTAAAAGTGGCTAAGTAGCAATTAAGAAAGACATCCTTAATATGTTGAACTGTTTTACCAGAAAAAAATTATTTGAGGGTTTCTTACAATTGTTTGTCACGATTTGAGTCCAAATCTCTATTTTCCTCTATCCAATTTTTAAAAATAAATAGCATCGAACAAAATCTACCTCAGGGAGCCTCTGTATAATGTTTATTAACATCTAATAATTAAGAGTTTGATATTACATATTTGCCGCCGAGCACGAAGCTTAGCCAATAGTAACATGTGTATTCCTTCTATTTTTACAATTGATAGCTAAATTACAATATCATTAGATTCTAATTACATAAAGATCTGTAGTTGTTTTATGACTTATAAAATATTAAACTCATTTCTCTTATTACTTTTCTTTAGTTCACAGATTCATCTACAAGGTGATGATATCGAGAATGATGTTTGAGTACTCGTTATTTCTCTTACAGTTACTAGTACTAGAGTGAACTTTAGAATTTAATAATATATCTTCCATTTTAAATTAAAAATCAGCCATTTGCAGAAAGAAAGATAGTCCTATTATACGTGGATCAAACGATGTATAAAAAATTTATAATTTTATTTTGTAAGTTATGTTATCTGTGTTTCATTTTTTGTATCATAACGACTTAATAACATCTCTTATTAAATGTGGTGTTATGTATTTAATCATCATTTAGCAAGTGGTGGATAAAAACTGATACATTTGTTAAGATGTACATGATTATTTTCTATTATGTGTAAAAAATTAAAAAATGATTTCATTTTAAAATTGTATATCATGTGTTTTGCTATTTAAGTTTTCATATATTTATTAATGAAATGAAAACAATTACACACACATACAACCCATTCTTTATATGTTATTGTTTGTTTGCTGGATTTCACTTTCAAATTTTTTTAGCTACAGCTGTTACTCCAAACTGTTACAAGAATTGTTTGTTTCTGTTTTGAATTTCGCTCAAAGTTACCCAAGGGCTACCTGCGCTAGCCGTTCCTAAAATAGCAGTGTAAAACTTTTGGTGTACTCTTTTGCCAACGAATAGTGAGATACGTCGTCACATTATAACGCCCCAACGGCTGCAAGAACGAACATGGTTAAGGCGATGGGGATTCGAACCCGGACCCTCAGATTTCGAACGCCTTAACCTGGCCATGTCACGCCGCAATTACAAGCAAAAAATAATACTGCCGTTATTATGTAATCAGCATTTTATCTCTTTAAATTCCGTAATACCGTTAATACTAAGTTAAAAAAAAACAATCCAAACATTGTTAGAACGAATATATAACAGCAACTTTAGGATTCTTTTACATTAATAGGAATAAGTACTGAATTTTTTTTTCCTTTTCTCCATCTTGTTAAAATGAAAACATAGAAAACTTAGAAGAACCACACTAAAAATAATATTTACGTTGGTAGACAGTAATCTGAAATAGCACACCACATTTGGGGGAATGCATTTTAATAATTTGGTTTAAATGTGAATTTTTAAAATATTTTTATGGTTAATTACTCTTCACTACTGATAAAAAATGGTTAATTTAGAACTTACAGTTAGGTGAATAAATATCAGAATAAACAAATTAAGAAAATATATTAAATATATGAACTGAAAAACTGAGAAACTGTAAACTAAAAGTAAATAGTTTAAATCTTTATGTTTTTACAGCAAATCTACATCAGGTGATCTGCTATGTTTACCGATGGGAAACAAACACTTAATTTTAAAGTTGTAAATTCGTAGACTTACCGCTTTAAGTATTTCTTTGTTACGAATTGTCAAATTTATTTATTTATAAACAATAACATTTGTTACTTTTTATAACTGATATTGGACGAGTCTGTCTTTCAATATGTTATGTATTACCTTTTGAAATAGCCTGATAGTTGAATTAAGAATGTAATTGAATGTCGATACGTACTAAATGTATGATATTTGCCAACATTATTGATACACATAACTTTGTTTTAACACAAATATATTTTAATATACAAACAACAATACAATCTATTTTAACGGTTATTAATTATACACCAAAGTTATTGTTGATAGTAACAATTAGATATGTATCAGCTATTTGATAGCTTGGTGATATCCATTTCGAAAACATCAACTTTTGTGTGTGGAAGTTCCAAAATTAGAGGAAATTTAGACATCATTTGATCTTTTTCTTATTTGTCACAAAAGTAACGACCTATCAGTCCATTGAAACGATTACACATAATAAACTAGAAAACATCAACCTTAATATGTATATTTTTGCCTCTCAAGGCATTAAACGCTATGATTACTAGTATATCCTCGTCGTAATTCAGATGTACTCCCAAGTGTTTTTCGAAATCATAATTAGTATCTTATATCTTTACGTGAAGACGTGTTATTCTTTAGCAATTACTTTTTTTCCAGAATGCTTTTAGAATTGCTTAGTATTAAGAAACCAACGCCAATACATTGAAGTATTTTTTCCTTGACGATTAGTATTACTAACGGTTACTTGTATTTAGTTGTCAAATATAAACATTTTTTTCTATATATATTTTAGAAACGACTAGATCCCAACAACAACAGTCTTAGGGAACGTTTATCGTCTTTGGGTAATCAGTGAACTAATAAGTATTGAAAGTTTGATGTTATGTAGCTAAAATTGTGTTAAACAGTAACATAAGTATCTTCAATCTCTTTATAGTTTATTATGAATAAATTTGATTTTAAATAAACTTGGATTACCTAAAAATCTATACTGGTTTTCAAACTTATAGAATATCAAGCCAATTATTTTTATTCCTTATGTATATTTCACAAACTTTTGAAGTGATGTCAACCAGAAAACAATTTATTCATTTGTTACTCTACTTTCAGCTCATTTTATTGAAATAAAGGTAAGAATTTACAAATATATTATACCAATTTAATGTTAAAAAAAGCTATATCCTTCCTAGTTTTATTCTTAATAAATTTAATTTTATATGTTACTTCCAGGTCATCGGCCAATATGTATGTTATGTTTCCTATCGTTTTGTGCCCAGCATGGCAGGTGGGTAAGGTACTTCACTCTTACTCCAAAATGGCGGATTCGAATCCTTCTTACACCATTATTATTACTATTTTACTGTTTGTAAAAAAATATCTATATTTTATTTTCGATTTGTTATTTGTCGTATAAACCTGCGTGTTAAACAAGTCATTCGTTATGTAATTGTTTCATAAGTTTATTTTTACAGACAAGCAAATATATATATATCATATATATAGGCTAAAATAATTATTTTATCGGTAATTTTTTATCCTTGTAAAAAGAACTACTCAAACATATATAAAATATATTCAAACTTACGCTACATCGATACACCATTTCCTGTAAACAGAAGTCACAAATTATTCAACAGCAAAATCTCAAATATGAAAAACGTTATGTGATCTACCGGTCTAACATTTGTACCACAGCTTTATCTAAGACTGAAAATGGTCGCTTTATTTATTGATTGTTTTTTTTTCATTTGGTTTATAGATAACTTATTTAGGGCATCAAATTTATAAGGTGAAATAACGTGCTGATACATAAATATTTGTTAGGCCAACCAAAGTAGATTATCCGGTTCTAGCTGAGGTGTTCTGAATAATCAAACGGGTGGACGGTTATTAGTGATTATTAATTAACACCAATTATAGATTAGGACAAATTTTCTTGACTTTTTAAGAAACTACCTTTATTAAAGAGCGTCTCGTGACATTAGTTTAAATAATAACCATAGATATTGATGCTCGATAAAGCTTTAACTATTGGAAGGGGCTATGCCATTACACTGTTATTCAAAATTCCATCTTGTTACTGTCCAGGAAAACTACAACTATACTTTTGGTTCGTTCCGTAAAAGAAAGGTCTGTTCAAAATAACAGTGTTGAGTCCATAAAGGTAGTGTGGATGAATCTCGATCACCATTTTATGACTTGCTGTCATTTGTTGGTGCGGTTAAGCGGTTAATATAAAGGAATGAAACCAAAATTGGAGTCCAAAATGGTAGGTTGCCAATGTCTCAATGTACCAGACAAGCGTCTCCACTATATTAATTATTTCTATGGCTATCCTAGACCACCAGTTTTTTAATTTATTTGTTTCTTGCCATTTCTAGAACTAAATTCAATTCAACTATTTTGTAAACAAATAGTTTCAATTTAGCTTTTTTGATTTCTTTCTTTCTGTATTTTTATTTGAATATATACCTGCTAATGTACAACATAATTATGTACACAGTAACTTTGTATCCATACAAAGAGAACGGTTAAACTTCAGTGAATTTTTTCGGACGTTATTATTTCTACGAGGACAATAAATATTTTATTCGATAAAAAGTGAGCTTGTAAGGATGTGAGGATAGCAAAGAAAATAGAATGTTAGTTTAAGTGACGTGTGACAATATCAACTGTAAACAAATATGCTTGTTGTGAACCTGGATCGTCGATGAAATATTCAGCTCCACACCAAATATAAGACTTAGTATAATTTATAACTTTGTGAAATTTTGTATATAAATTATCATTTGTAATAACTAGCAGTAATAATTGTTATTATAAATTGTATTGTTTTTTGTTTGTTTGTATTTTAAAATACTTTTGTGTTAAAAAATGGTATCAATCTTGTTGTCAAATAAAATAAATTCGATACATTTTAACTTTTAATTAATTACTAAATTAAAATATCCTGTTATTTCAAATAGTGATACGTTAACCTACGTGATATCCAGAATCGGAGACTTTTACCAATAAATTATAATACAAAATAAAGACAACAGGAAGCCACCACCACCCTCCGCTAATTGTTGGACAACTGTTTTTACCAACGAATAGTTGAACTTACTAAGCATTATAACGTCCTTAAAGCATGCCTTGTGTGTTAGGGACTCGAATCCGCGTAGCTCGTACTGCGAGACGAGCGTCCTAGCTTGTTAGGAAACTTAGAAGTGTAGAAACAAAACAACCGAAGAAAAATATTTTGTGACCTCTTTTTTTAGGGATTCGATCTTGTGTGAAAATTTTGTTTTCGAAGTGTTTAGAATTGACACAACACGTGATGGCATCCAAAGCAGAGAAGCACATTTTTACTTTATATAAAATTATTCAATTTACAAACTACACGCTTGGATCTTGATGTTTCACTTTGTACTTGATCCTTGGCTATAGCTGTGAAATGACTATCGTGTTTTTTATGCTGCCATCTGTCGGTTTTTCCGTAACTTCGAACTGATCAGCAAATACTTTTTCCCTTTCTTTCACACAGAACGTCTTTAATTAGGTCGATTCTATTACAATAATATTTGTATCGGTACACATTATATCTACGTTTCTTAATGCTACTGTGATAATATTTACTCGTATAGTATAAACTGGACAGAGTTGACTTGGTAGTTTATCCAGGTAGTTGACATTACGTACACACATACTTAATTCTTCAGTAAACCAAGGAATGTTGACCAAGTTTTCAAGGATTTGTACTTTTGACTTATCCTTTACTCCGGATAAGATACCATAGAGTTCACTCCCATCATTTTGGGCAAACTATACTGAAAAAAAAACAGTTTTACTGACAAAAGTCAATACTTGAAAGATAAATACTCTTAAATGGTTGCTTAAAGAAAAAACACATCTATTACTCAAATGGTTAAATATCTCTAAAGAAAATGTTGTTACAAAAAACATCTTTCTTTATAAAACTTTATTCTGTTTAACGTTATAATCTTTATGAGACTGTATATTTTGTGGCATGAGATTAAGCAAACGAGAGTGATTTTATTCAATTGATCTAACCGGATCACGTATTTCAGTGCTTCAGCAAACTTTGTTCGGAATTTATGACACAAATGATCAACCTGTTCGAGAACAGATACGTTTATAGCAGAATTTTATTCTCGCAAAAGTTCTAAGTTACAACAAAAGTACTTGTGAACATCAAAGAACATTTTCATTTATTAAAATGTAATACATTCTACGTTGCAGAATTTTAAATTTGTAATTATAAGTATCAAATACAGAATAGATATACAAACTGCTTTTATAGAACTAACTTACCACAAATTTAAGAGAAGAACATTTCCGAATAAATAAGTCAAACAATAATACAAGCAAAATTACTCTGGTTGACAGTTAAATCATCACTTCATTAGCCAGAATGATGTTAAAATCATTTTAATCCAATATTAATTTCCTGATTTCTCGCTCATTCCGCCCGTCGTAGCCAGGAGGGTTAAGGTGTTCGATTCGTAATCTGACAGTCGCAGGATCGAATCGCCATCGCACCAAAAATGCTCTCCTTTCAGTCGTGGGGGCGTTATAATGTGCGGTTAATCCACATTATTCGTTAGGAAAAGAGTTGCCCAATAGTTTACAGTAAGGGGTAATGATTAGCTGCCTTCCCTCTAGTCTTATACTGCTTAATTAGGGACGGCTTGCGCAGATAGCATTCGTATAGCTTTACGCGAAATTCAAAAACAAACAAACAATCTTCGTTCAATTAATTTTATGTAGGGCAGTAGTAATTATGTACAACCGAAAGCGTGATGTGGTTTTTATTTACTAAACAAAAATATTGATATCTTCTAATGACATCTTTCACATGGTTCTTATCACGTGTAATCTTAGAGAAAATTACCTTCTCATTGAAAACTTAAATTCTGATTGCGTCAGTTGAACCAAAATAAAATAACCAATTTTATTTATTTATTTATTTTTAAATTGGAATAAAAATGAATTTTATATTCACTTAGAAATATTTGTGTGGAACAAGTTTGTGTAAAATAGGCATTTAAACAAAAGTATTTCTGTTTGATCTATACGGGATTGCAGATTGAAGTTTAATATCTTAAAGGGAGAAAATGAACTTTCTTAATATTTATTAAAGTGGTAAATTTCAAGTTTAATTGTCACTAAGTTGTCATATTGATTTTTTTTAATTTTTAGAAACTTCTGTCTAAGAACTAAGCCTAAATGTTGCTGAAAGAGATTGTGAAAATGTTGTGTGGATCTTTTGTCATTTGTTGTTTTTTTTACCTGTTTAACTCTAATGCTATAGAAGGTAAGCAAAATCAGTTGTAATTTTTGGATACCAATACTGCATATTAAATTAATACGGAAGTAATGATAAAATACAGTTTCTGTGGAATTATATTACCTTTGAACATTATTAGTTGAATGTACAAATAGTAAAATAAAAAAATCAATATTAGTGACTAACTACAGAGGAACTTTTATGAATTTAACAGTTAAATGTTTATAATAATTGGACAAATCTTTCGCGTCATAAGTTTGTAATGTTTAATAAACAAGCTATAGCATAAGACACTGTAAACAAAATTACCATTTTATTTGAATTGTGCGTGTTTCACATTATTTTCAAATATGAGATGCATATTATTTGAAGACGTGTGCTTATGTTTTTGTTAGTTTTCTCTGTATAACCTTATAAAAACCAATTAGGTCATAATCAAGAAAGTAAATATCTTGAATTACTAACTATTGATATCATCAGTGCAACATATGATAATCAGACAGATTTAAACCTTTATGCTTGTGTCTAACATTCATTGATTGAGTGTAGAAGACTGGTTTGATTAAAATCCAATGGTTGAGAAAATTCATGAGAAACGAGGTGTTCAACACTTATCTTACATTACTGAGACCCCTTAAAAAATTCAGTCTAGTTGAAATCTGCTTTAGAGTGTTAACCCAATTTGTACTTTGGTGTACCTATTGGACTTATGAAGGTGGAAAATACTGTGTTTTAAATGTGTTACGTATGTTACAAAAAGATATACCTTTGATTTTATCCAGAGTTCTAAAAATATAATAATTTAGAGCTTAAAGTTAAATTACAAAATAATTATTGTTTTCATACCTTAACAGTATATGATGCGCAGAGAAATAAATATTGTTATTTATTTCTAAATATATTCTTCTTTCGTTTTAAGCAAGCTACACAATGAGCTAGTTTTGAGTCACTTAACTACACCTGGAGACATGCCGATGTGTCAACGGACTCACACCACAATAAAGTTGGTTTCGATATCCGTAGTGGGGAATAGTTGTGTACCTTCTAATGACATCTTTCACATGGTTCTTTGTAATCTTAGGGAAATTTACCTTCTCATATAAAACTAAAATTCTGGTTGCGTTACTTGAACCAAAATAAAAAAAAAAACAATTTTATTTACTTTTATTTTGAAATTGAAATAACAATGAATTTTATAATCAATTAGAAATATCTGTGCTGAACAAGTCTGTGTAAAATAGACATTTTAAAAAAGTATTGCTCTTTGATCTCTACTGGTTTTCAGATAGAAGTTTAGTATCTTAAGGACTTAAAATGAGCCTTCTAAATATTCAGTAAAGTGGTAACTTTCTGGTTGATTTGCCACTAAGTTGTCATTATGATTATTATTTGTTAGAAACTGCTTCCAAAAAATCTAACCCTGAATGTTGCTGAAAGAGATAGTGAAAATGTTGTGTGGATCTTTTGTTATTCGTTTCTCTTTTTACCTGTTTTACTCGAATGTGATAGAAGGTAAGTAAAATCGGTTGTAATTTTTAGATACCAGTACTGCATATTAAATTAATATGGAAGTAATGACAGAATACAGTTTCTGTAAAATAATATTACCTTTGAACATTATTAGTTGAATATACAAATAGTAAAACAAAAAACCCTCAAAATAAGTGACGAGTGTTTTATTTATTTATCTTATGTTTAATCATTATTTACATTTAAGAAACATAAACATTTAAAATTTATCTTAAACGCATTCTTGTCATGAGAGAAAATTTATACTCTAAGATAAACAAAAATTAGTTAAACCTAAATCTGCATAATCGTCTATTTCTGTTTCCTACAACGGGTATTAAAACTCGGTACTTAACTTGACAATGATCCACCGTGTGGTATTCTTAAACAGAAAGAAACTATGACAACATTGGCCAATCTTAAAACAAAAATATTTATTGTTACTTTAGAAAAACAGAGAAAATGGATTTAAAACGTTGAAGTAAAGAAGAAAGAAAAAATACATGTAATCCCAGCATTTTTAGTTATTTTAATTTTCTAAAATATCTGTGCTCTTAAATTTGAATATATTTTTAATTCTTTTTTGTTCCTTGTTTATCATAATCTGAAGTTATTTCATTTTTTATACAGTTGTGTTACTTATTTCCGTGAAGTTATTACTGTTTTTCAAAACATTGTATTACAAAACAATGAATTTTTTTTTCTTCGTTTCCATCATAATTTCGGTAGTATACTTACCAAAGAGAGAAAAAATGATATAATAACCAACATTACTTGGAACTATATCTTCATTGATATTTCCTCTATTTGATGAACTGTACAGAAGATTGGATCAAGTTATCCTGTTAACATATTCCATTTCAGCAGAAGATATTACATCATTTTCCAAATAATTCTCCAACCGTGATATTTAATTCTTATTCCTTAGACTCAAAAAGTAGAACCTTGATACACTCGGTGAACATGTCGTTCATAAAGCAGTTCGATTTGAACAAAAATATTGAATTTATTTAATACTTGTATCTTAATTCGTTTCTCTTCTGCAGAACATAAATAATAAACTAAAATTTTCATTGTAACAGTATAGGATATATTTCTGAAATATCTCTTAAGTATAATTATATATGAAGTATTTTCTTCATTTTATTTTAATCTTGATGAAAGAAGCACAGAATATTTAAAGAAATAATATAAATATACCATTACAGAGAACAGTAAAAAATAAAAATTGTGAAATGTTAAAAAATAGATTCATATTAACATAACTTCACTGCCCTTTTACCGATGGAATTACGGATGTATTTGTATTTGAAATTGGGGATGTAGAAGTTCGTGGAACTTGATGTCATCTCCATGAAACGTACTTTACTGATATCTATTGATATATTGTTGTTATACGTTTCAATACAATATTATGACAATAAGAACACAAGATTAGTATTGAATTTAATAGTGAATATTTAAGATTCTCAACAATATTTTACTTTTACAAGTAAAAAAGATACACGGATTTTCTCTATTTTCAAACTCTTTATATCGATTACTACTTTAGTACTAACTAATTTCGTGTTGGCCAATATTTTTGTAAGGATAGTTATTTTATACCTCGAAGACTAGCCCAGTGTGATACCATATAGGACGAATATGTTAGGTGAAGGCAATTTCAAATCACAACCCACAGAGTGCAAGTCGAGGGCTGTATCCACTGGACCTTTCGAGACTCTGTCAACTTATTAAAGTTCTATAATAACCAGTTCTTAATAATCACTTGCAGGATTTGTGAATGAGCGGAACCTGGTAAAGATTATAATAATCTTTTATACATACGATTAAGACGAGCAAGCTTGGTACTGTCGTAAGTTCCCACACATCTTTGGTCAGTATAACCACGTTTATCACTTAACTGGGAAGAACATTAGGTTGTTAAAAGCAATGTTATTAATACAGGAGATAGAAGTAATAAACACATGGTCTTTGTCATCTGCAAACAAAAGTATCTTTCGTAGAGTTTCAAAGTCTATGAACTAAGCTTGAGGTATTTAAACTGTTACTTGTAATTCTACGAAGTTGTTAAACGTGAAGTTTGTTATAGCGAGAATATAGTATATCAGTAGATATGTCAATAAAGAGTTTAAATCATACTCGTTTCAAATAAATTTTCTGTAGTTGTAATATTCTAAAATAACAAGCTTACGAAACCATCGTAACAACCAAATGTAAGATACTACAGTGTTTTACATTTATGAAATATATCATTTCCCTAAAACCTGTTTAAACAGCTCGAACCAGTGTACAGTGGAATGCGGTATTTTATAAAATCAGTAAACATTAAAATAACATCATACAAAGGACACTTATATGATAGCTATTTGTGGATAAACAAGGTAATTCTAAATGCAGTTTTTGAATTTATAAATTTTCATTTTATTCACTTGTATGAATTTAAAAACACAGAGATAAAAATATTAATATAACTATATCCATATATATAAAAACAGTGATAGTTATTTGTGTTGATAAATTAATTGTAAGTGCCAATTATATATCTGTTAGTATCTTGAATAAAATGAACATCATTACAATTCAAGGGTGACTTGAGTGGTGAGACATTAACATTTATACCTTTTAGTTGATTATATTTGTTACTTCCGTAAGAAAATATTGAATGATGTATTTTAAATTCATGAAGTTACATCTTTTTGATATATGTTTCCATGAAATACAAAAATAGTTTTGTTTTTGCAGAAGTGTTTTGAATCATTTTTATTTTATAGAATGGGTACAATAACTATAGGATACAGATATTTTTGTTATTTGCACTCACTTTATTCTAATACAACATTAATATATGTTAAATTTTTACTGACTTCTTGTTTTACTATAATAACATTTTCTGCGTGTTACGATTTTAGATTTTATTTATATAATTGTGTTTTATCTTATCTAAGCAAAACGAGAATATTTTCTTCATATAGTTTCACAATAGTTTAATGGCTGCTTTATAAGGCATACAAATATATCTATATATCATGTGGTAACTATCATCCTTTTGTATTTCAATTGCCTCTGTACTTTAAAAGAAACCTCCAATTTATACTGTTTTGACTAATAACGATTTTATATTAAATTGTAATTTATTGTGTTTGGGTATAACCTTTATCTAGATTTTATATGGTCATCAGAACTAATACTTGCTTTGAGAGTCGAGTTTAACTTCCTGCATTTCTTCTGTTTCAAATACATCATATCTTTTGAAAAAAATTCAACACTTCCATGTTATGTGCTTCATCTTTCTCAGTATTTCTTCCAACTGGACTTTTGTCTTATTTTCCAACAGAGTGTTGGTGTTAATAACACTGCACAATATTTTTTGAAAAGTTTTCCTTCCTCAAAAGTTTTTGCTGATTGTGACAGGTACCTGGTGGGTATGCACAAATATATATGCAAAAACGGCTCGTTTGAGTTGAGAAAATATTTTACATAGAAGAGCGAACAACGTTTCGACCTTCTTCGATCATCGTCAGCGTTGTTCGCTCTTTCAGGTAAAATATTTTCTCAACCCAAACGAGCCGTTTTGCATATAAATTTCACAACAAGTGGGTTTATCGACATCACTGATTATGCACAAATATAGTTTTGGTTTTCCTTCATCACGTAGGAACTCTGGGAAATATACAGTTAACTTTTTATCGGCAATAACTCATTTAATTGCGTTTATGTTTCTAATACGCTATTAAGTTCAACATAATTAGAACTGTTTTGCTCCTGATTTTTCTTTGTATTCAATGTCCGGTGCATCACGGTGCAGTGTCCAACAGAAGTCAGAAAGCATTGACGGATTCCAGTAGCCCTGATATCGTTTTTCAATTGTAACAATATCCTGGTGAAACCTTTTACTGTGTTCATCACTGACAGCACCGAGATTTGCGGGAAGAAGTCCAAGTGTTAGTGGAATCTTGAGTGACATGATGCAATTCATTGTTTTGTATGCTTTGAGAAGTTTGTCCACCAGCTGAATGTAATGTGGGGCTCTATACTTGCCAAGAAAATTGTCAACAACGTCTTTAAAGACTTTCCAGGCAATCTTTACCGGCCCAACTAAGAAATCTTCGAACCACTTTTCACCCATAACATGTCTGATCTAAGGGTCAACAAAAATGACCTCTTTGATTTTGGCCTTAGTTATTCTTGGGAACAACTGTGTTAAATAACGAAAACCTTAGCCTTCTTTATTCATTGCTTTCACAAAATTCTTCATTAGTCCCAATTTTATGTGAAAAGGATGCAATAATATCTTTTCCGATTCGACAAGCGGTTCATACGTCACATTTTTTTGTCCTGCAACTAACTTTCTACGGGGTAGCCAGCTCTGTCTAAAATAATGCGTCTCTTTGGCACGACTGTCCCATTCACAGATGAAACAACAGTACGTTTTATAGTCGAGCTGTAGTCCCAGTAACAGAGCAACAACTTTCAGATCTTCACATATATTCCAGTTGTACTTGCTGTACTGAATGTGCTTTAGCAACATTTCCATTTTCCCCTAGGTTTCTTTCACGTGTGCCGCATAGCCAACAGGTATTGAAGGGTGAACGTTGTCATTGTGTAACAGAACAGCTTTGAGGCTTAACATTGATGAATCAATATAGAGACGCCATTCTTGCGGGTCATGGTCACAACCCAAATCAGAGAATAATACTTCGATGTCAACACAGAAACAGAGATTGTCAACTTTTGCAAATAATTTGGTTATATCATCTTGGCGGTTTCGAAAAACAAAAAAATTCGTAGGTGGTAACAGCAATCACCAATTCCTGCAATCTCGACCTCAGCAATTCGGCTTTTGCTTTTGACAGACCCTAATCTCTGACCAGATCGTTCAATTTTGACTATGTTATGAGATGCGGATCGTCTGAGAAGCACGGTTCAAAATCCGGAACAAAATCACTGCCAGTTCCCTGCATTGCAGTTTCTTCATCTGGTTCGTCTAAGGTACATTCCTCTGGTGGTTTCGGAATTGGAAGACTGTCGTCATGTGGCATGGGTCTCATTCAAAATATAAAATGGTGTATTCACAGTCTTCTCTATATCGTCTATAGTTACACTGGGACTCTTAACTGTGCATTGTTTGTCTGCTTTTTAATACTAATATATGTATACATCTCATACCAGTGTGTAGTCCATATTATGTGAGCATAATGTACGTTCCACATAAGAAAAACAAAACAAATGTTTTTTCTAAGCTATGATACGAGGCTACATATTTAGTTATTCATTAAGCTTGTTCTAAACATGAATACTTTAATTATGAGCCACACTGTATACATTTTGTAAAATAAGTAAAAATTTTAATACAGTATTTCTTACTATGCATTTTACTTACAATGTATCAAGTGACTATCGATGGTTACTGTGGTACTTACAGTTTTCTTAAATTCCTGTGTCTGATCACTTTATATGTTCGTATTTTATGGATTATATTTTATCGTCTTTGATATTGGATTCTGTTTCAGTAGCAGAACTTATCCTTTATCCCCTTTGTTTCTTCAGAGACAGACTGGAATGAACAAGTAGTTAATGTGCTCGACTCACATCAAATATGCTCACGTTTTATGCCGTCGAAGTGTTATAATCTGACGGTCAGTCTCATTATTTGTTGAAAAAAAAAAGTATTCCAAAAGATGGGCGGTAGTCATTAGCTGCTTTCTTCCGAGTCTTTCATTGTTAAATTAGTGACACAAGCGCAAATTACTCCAGTGTACGTTGCACGAAATACAAATCAAATGTTCGAAAGATTCCCAAGCAGAGTATACAACATTATTTTTCGCATAATGAAAACATTCTTATCAATTAAATCCTTTGAATTAAGGAAATATTATTTAGAAACTGAGTTTCAATGAACCAGTAAGAAATATTTTAAGTAGTTTTAACACTAATATATGTTGTACATGAAGAAAGTCTCACCTCTTTAAATTAAATTTGCGTTTCTGGGTATTATTTTGACTTACTTGAAACAGTTTCAAAAACACCTAGAAATTCTTAAAATAGGAAATTATCATTTTCTCTGTTATGAAAGTTTACACACATTGTTATTTGAACATGGTGGTATTGAAACTTGGGACATGTCTGAACTTTAACCGATTTTATCAACACTAATCAGAAACAGCTAATTTTGTCGTTATTCGAGTACGTACAAACGTATAATTCATTGTATTATAGAATAAAACGGTAAATCTCTTACATTTCACAAAAGGTTTATTTTTTAAATCCAGTGATAACAAAAACTGTTAAATACTTATGTTTACTATATTTAGTATCAGTAAATACATATACACAGTAAAAATATATTATAATTTACTTGTTAAGCTTCTGTTTCAATATTTTTCTCCCATATCAAGATTGAGTATCTTACAGTCAAAGTAAACCATTATCTGTTTCAGTGAATACAAAAGGTGAACAGCGTTTCTAAACTTGCAGTCATGCTTTGAATATTTTCTAAAACTAAAGTATTTCGAGCTTATTTGTTGTATTGAATATCAAAACATGTGACTGAAGTCAAGAATAAGCTGAAAGAGGCCAAGTAAATGTATGAACTTTATACAATTAGTAAGAAAAACTCCCATCTGGACGCAGAAGTAACAGGAATAATCAATATACATTCTTTAAATTTAACTGATTTACAAAACTAAATATGGAAATAAAGGTTCGTTGGACACAAATTATCTTATGTAAAGTAACATTGTTTTTTATTCACTAATTGTATATTATTTGTCTAAAAAAATTATAACATGAGGTAACCGAACTGAACTTTTGACTGATTCTTCACTATTTTAAATTCTACTTAGTTCCTTGAAATGAAGATAATTTGTATGAAAGCTTATCCAACATTTACTACACTGTCTGTATGTGTGTAACGAAGTAAAGACGTTTTTATTTCCTAACATTCAAAGTTCATAGAGCATGATATCACTACTCACACTGTTTGTATCTGTGAAGTATTTCCTAACATCCAGTAATCTTAATAACAAACAATCTCAAGATCTTCTGAAAAAAAATAGTTATCTTCAAATGATGTTCCATGGAAAATTTATGAATAAAAATAGGATTGATTATGTATAATATCTTACTGGGGCAAAATTATTACTCTTGAAAGTAAAGTATGAATGGCATGCAGAATTATCATAAAAACTAAATAGGTCGTTAGTTAAATAAGCATTTTTTTCAGCAACACAACTTTCATCTTACTCCAGCATATTTTGAAACTATTAATAATTACACCTTCACATCACATAAACCTGTTAAGCTTCTATACAAAATTTCGAAGTGTCCTTTGTCATTTGGATTATCCTAATTATTTTCTCAGATTTGGAAGTGTTTTTATCTGAAAATTATAGAGGTGATTTTTCTTTTTCTCGTTGAATTCATGATTACATATTTCCTCTAAACATTCTAATTTATTACAAGTTACTCCTTAGTTTTCTAGGATATAACAAAAAAAGTATGCTGGTGTTATTCATATGGTTTTGTCAGATTCTATCTGGTTTGGAAAGTCTGCAGTTTACTTTCTCAATGTCAAATCAAATGGTGTTTTCTCGACATTTTTTCTTATTGCTATATAAAATATATCTGTAAAACTATATTATTAATCACTCTGGCTGGACTTTGTTCTATTTGAGAAAAAATGAGGAAACAATGTGTTTTGCACATCTAAAAGACGTTTGAAAAAAATAGCTTAAAAACGGTTATTTATCTTAATTCACTAAAATAATATTTCCAGACGTGATTCTTGTTCAACATTAACAGACCCACAATAGCTTTAGGATTAAATGGTATTCACACAATTCCGTTACAACAACAAACTGGTAAAGTTTTAATATGTGAAGGCTATGGACTGAACTGGATGATGAAAAAACGTCTTCCTTTTCCACAAAATCATTATAAGAATTATGTACGAGAGGTGGTATGTTTCTATCCAACGTTTACTTTAGCGAGCAGTGTTTTGTAGACAAATTTATTTATTTTTATTTTTTAAAATATATATTTGGAATAAGGTGTTTAAAATACTGTTGCTATATTTTTCATCTATATTCAAATAAAAAATTAGTTTGGTTAACTTTTTATGACAAGATTAAATTAAATACCAACATGATTGTATGAAAGTTCATCATATGCTTTAAATAACTGAATCAGAAGACATGCATCACAACACAAAGTAAACACATGAGATTTACTCTTTAATATTTTTAGAAGATTAATGCGTAATACAGTGAAATATTTAACGGACTAAAATCATAAGACGTACATTTTGTTGAGAGTACTTCGTTAATAGAAATATAGGCGATGGTACATAACAGACTGAATGTAGATGATTTGATACAAACAAGTATGTTCTTTTGTTAAATTAACATTTTATGAAAAATATGGTCACCACAAGTGTGTGTAAATCGTATCTGAGGCTTCCGTATCCTCATTAAATTATATTTTAGTTTATTGTAGTCATTTAAGCAGATATATATAAAAGAATAGTACAAATTATAGAAACACCTTTAGTTATTTGCTCGTAATTGAATCGTGCTTTCTGAGTAAGACCCAATACAAAAAGTCAGTAGAAACACATACACACACATATATAGTGATTATCATATACATTTAAAATATACTTCTAAAATTGACCATTTTGAAATGTACTATTAAGTAAAGAATTAGCCTGAAGTGCATTTGTTACTTAGCACCTAGCACCTAAATAGTTAATATCAAACCATATCTGTTTTTAAATTAAAACTGTTAAGAAGAAAAAAAACAACTAAATATCAGCCCTTGAACTGAGGCAGCCAGTCGTAACCCAATAATATGATTAATGGTTACACAAATAACTCTTCCTCGTACGAAGGTGCAAAGTGAGCTCAACGTAATCTCGCTATTCGAATCTATTTCTTTTTACAGCGTCTCAGGATGCTACCACTGTACACATATTATAACAATCGAAAAACATTGAGAGAGAAAATGTTTCATTTAATTACATTATTATTTAAGTGTTTCATCTCATCAACCATTCTAAATACTTCTTTCTGTTACTTGTTACTTATTACATAGACACATTTCGGTATGCAGTGATAATACAATAGTCTAGGAGTTCAAGAGGAGGATTTTGTTATGGATTTACTATTACATACCAATACTAATATTGATGTTTGTTTCAGTAAAGTTTATATTTAGTAATGTTCATCACTTATGCTATTAAATTTGTATAGTGAAATTTCTGCCTATCCGCTAAAACTACAAAAGATTCTCAAGTGTAAAATTCAACAATATATATATGAAGGTAAACACTAGTATATTGTGAGCATTGTTGTGCAGGATGAAGTTTCCAAAACTACCGTCAATCATATAAATGAAAACTACGTAACGCGAGAAGAGACAATATATATTATCGGTTTGCTGCAATTGGTATTGAATAAACCTGAAGAACTCCAACTCTGATTAATGCTCACCAGTCGGGAACGTAAGATATTTGGCTACGAGTGTGTGTAAAGTTCGAACATTACAGGCCATTTAACTTTGATATTTCACATTGGACATGAATTCTTTTGTAAAAGCATAAAAATTCCTTCTGTGACAAACTCGAATCTGTGACAAACTTGTAGCTCTATCGACATGAAATTAATTCGCACATCGTGAACCCTCCTTAAGACTTCAAGGAAATTCCAGACCAGGATAGCGACTAATATTGTTCGAAAGTTTGTCGGTCTTTTCTGCATAGGAGGTTGTTTGTTATAACGGTTCTTGTAAATTGTTTTATGGTTTGTATATCAAAGTATACTTGTAACAGAAAAGAGAACTGTGTTTATCAATCATGTTAGCAAATATCATAATATGTATGCATATCGCCATTTATTTAACTTTTAACTTTTAATTATCATTTAACTGCGTTTTAGGATACTTGACATTGTACTTCTTAAGATTATAAACTGGAGGCTTGTCGGAATAAATTTTAATACGTGACAACTGTTAACAGTACTATAGTTGGATTATTTAAAAGATTGGTCACAACTTAAAGAATTATTCACCTGTGATTCGATACGTAAAATGTTGTTTCTATAAAACCGACAAAGTTAGAAATTAGTTTTATGTGTATCATATACCTAACATAACTTTTCTCTATAAATCACTGTATAACATTTTCTTTTATGTTAAACTACAGTATAATATATTTTTGCCTCTGTCAACCATAGTTGAAACTGTTTTTCTGTTTCTCATAAACCTAGATTGTTATATATTGTTTTTTTTAAACCACCGTTCATTTTATTTTAGCTACAGAGTATCATCTGAGTATATTTAAGTTTTTAGTTTTTCGTTTTCTTTCCTCTGAATGTGTCAATTTTTCCAGATTGTGGCTTTACAGGTTATGAAATACTACTTCTGACTCTTTCTATATGCATTTTGGAATCCTCTGTTTGATGTAGCGATAATCATTTTCAAATATATGAAGGATATAATCATCCTTTTATGACTGCGTTATACTTTAAACTAAATATATTTCTAATACCTAGTTGTTAGAGTTATAATTTGTTGGTCATATGAAAAACTAATTGGATTTTACACAAATCTTCAGAAAATATCTTTAAATGTTTAATACAGGTTCTTTCTGTTTATCTGAACGACTCAAGTGGTCTAAAGGTATGTAGCTGTAAATAACTGGCCAGAATATATGGCGACAACGTGTGTTGAAACGAATATGAAAGAATACGTTCATAATTTTTGGCGTTGAAATTAAAGATTTATTTTGATACATTGTTGTTTGATGTAGTGCTTTTTCCATGAAGGATGACATACTCCAGAATCGTGTCCTGTAACAAATATATACATGGTACTTCTGAATAGATTTTTTTTCATTTTCTAAAATATCTGTGACATAAATTTGAATTTACTTTTCATCACTTGTTGATGATAATATAAAGTTGATTTTTTTATTTTTGTTTCTTTGTTCTGGAATTTGTTAATATATTTCAATACATTATATTAGAAAAACTAGAATTTTTTTGTACTTTTGCGTCGCAATATATGTTGTAATCTTACAACATTGACACAAATTGATATAATTTTGTTATATAAAACGTATTCCATAATCCTTAGAAATATATCTTTAAATATATTTCCTTTATTTCGTGACTTCAACAGAAAATTGGATCAAGTTATAATTTTAACATATTCCATTTCAAAATTAGATTTTATTTCCTTTTTCCAAATAATTCTCCCACCATGCTATTTATTTGTTGTTCGTCAGACTGGAGAAGTAAAACCTTGACACAGTCGGTGAACATGTCATTCTTGAAGCAGTTCGATCTGAGTAAAAAAATTTAATATATTTAACACTTCTATTCTATTCTTTTCTCTTCTGTAGAACGTAAATAAATAACAAAAATTATTTATTGTAATAGAGGGTATTTAACTAACATATCTTCTTTAGTATAATTATTTATGAAGCATTTTCTTTATTTTGTTTTAATCTTTTAGTAAACAAGTACAGAAACATTAAATAAATAAGAGAAATATATCGCTTAAGAAAACAGTGGAAAAGGAAAATTGTAAAATGTTAAAAAATAGATTTACAGCAACATAACTTAAACTCCCTTTTCAAATGGAGTTAAGGTTGTGGTTCTATTTGAAATCGGGGTGTAGAGGTTTGTACAACCTAACATAATCTCAATAAAACTGTCTTTACTTACTTTAGTGATATCTGTTCATATATTTTTGTTATATGTTCCAATATAATATTATAAGAATAAAAACACCAGATAAATATATAGTTTAATAGTGAGTATTGATCAATAATCACATTATTTTTATCGTTACAGGTGACATAAACATACATGGATTTTATCCATTTTCAACCAATTTATATCAATTAGTTCTAACTAATTTGGGGTTGGCCAATACTTTTCTAAGAGTAGATATTTTATATCTCGTTGGTTACCCCAGTGGAAAACCAAATAGGAAAAGCATGTTTGGTAAACACAATTTGAAATCATAACTCGCAGAGTGAAATTCGATGACTGTATCCATTAGACTTTTTGAGACTCTGTCAACTTAAAAATGTTCAATAACAACCAGTTCTTAATAATCACCTGCAGGATTTGTGAATGAGCGGAACCTGGTAAACATTATAACATTCTTCACAGATTCGATTAAGCCGAGCAAGCTTGTTACTGTCCTAAGTTCCCATACATCCTTAGTCAGTAAAACCACGTTTTTCACATAACTGAGAAGAACATGAGGTAGCTAGAACCAATGTTACAAATACGGCGGATAGAAGTGATAAATACATGGTCATTGTCATCTGCAAACAAACGAAAGCATATTCTGTAGAGTTGAAAAGTCTATAACCTAAATGTGAGTTATATTATTGTTATTTAAGCTGTAACTTGTAATTCTACCAAAATATTAAGCGTTGAGTTTGCTAAAAGAAGAATATTGAATATCAGTAGATATGTCACCAAAGAAGACTCTGATTTCAAATAAATTCTAAATAATTATAATGTTGTAAAATAACACGGTTAAGAAACTATCGTAACAGCCAAAGAGAGTGACAAACAGACTTACCATACAGATTTCCACTTAAAGAACACTGTAACGTTGGTGAGTGGAAGATGTAGAATGAGAAGACAGTTAGATATCCTAAGCTTTTATACTTATCTGTCATCACCTGCTATTGCTCAATTCATAAGACCCGAGAGAATCATATAAATGTGGAAAAAATATCCCGTTGGAAGAAAAATTCTCATAACTGGACATTAAATGTGATTATTAATACATTGACGTCTTACTTCAATACCCTACTTTCACCTAATTCCCATATGTAATTTAACACTATAATTACACATCTTGTATCGTTGTGTGAAGAATAAAAGTACTTCTTTTTTCAAACTGCTGTAACAGTGGCCATTTAGCAATATAGAAAAATAACCTTAATCTGTTGAATTGTTTTGCAGGAAGTTTTTATTTCAGAGTTTCTTATTCATGTTTCTCACGATTAAAGTCTCAATCTCTGTTTTTTCCGAGGTATTTTTTGAAACAAATTGAAAACAATTTATGTTTTTTATATTACTTGTGGCTCAGGGCCCAGTATGCATGTTATATGTCTCCTTCCGTTTTGGGCCTAGTATGGCTTGTGGGAATGGTACTCAACTCCTAATCTAAGTGTGGCAGATTAGAATCCTCGTCCCACCAAACTTGCTCGTCCTTTCAACCGATGGGATGTTATAGTCAATATAGATAGTCAATCCCACTATTTCTTTGTTGAAGAGTAACCCAAGAAGTGGTGGTAAACGGTGATGACTAGCTGTCTTCCCTCTACGCTCTCTCTGCTAATTTCGGGACGGCTAGCCTCGATAGCTAGCGTGTACCTTTGTACGAAATTCAAAACAAACAACTCTTCAATTCTGAGTTTCCTGATATATTGCTATGAAATACATATCGAATATCTAAACTATATTCTTCAAGAAATCTATGTTTTGGTTTAAATTTGTTTTTTGTCGTAGAGACCTGTGTGATAAACAGGTTATTCATTATTTTATTAGGTTATGCGCCTACACACATAGGTACTCCGGTAGTACAGCGATACGTCTACGGATTTACAACGCAACAATCAGGGGTACGATTTCACTCGGTGGGCTCAGCAAATAGCTCAGTGTGGCTTTGCAACAAGAAAACACATACTTTCATATGAGATAAAATACATTTTTACCTGTAAATATTTTTTCGCATAAAAGCATTGTTTAAACATGTGTAAATTATATTAGGAGTTTTGGTAAATAAATACAAATTTTCGTGCAAACAAACGTCACTGGCATGGCCGAGCGCGTAAGGCGTGCGTCGCGCTAAATATGCTCGCCCTCCCAGCCGTGGGGGTGTATAATGTGACGGTCAATCCCACTATTCGTTGGTAAAAGAGTAGCCCAAGAGTTGGCGGTGGGTGGTGATGACTAGCTGCTTTCCCTCTAGTCTTACACTGCTAAATTAGGGACAGCTAGCAGAGATAGCCCTCGTGTAGTTTTACTCAAAATTCAAAAATAAAACAAACAAAACACAAATATTTGAAGATATGTCCCATATTGTATGCACCGAAGGTTTCTATGTAATATTGCATTCGAAGATACTAAAGTTTACGATGCAATATCGTACATGCAGATTCTGAAAGTTTCGATACAATATTGTTCATGCAGATCCTTAAGGTTTTGATATAATATTGAACATACAGATTTTTAAGGTCTCGATGCAATATTGTTCATGCAAATCCACAAGGTTTCTATACAATATTGTTCATGCAGGAAAGAAAGGTTTCGATGCAATATTGTACACTCAGATCCTGAATTTTTCGATATGGCAGTGTACACTCAGATCCTAAAGTTTAGATAAAATATTATACATGCAGATCCTGATGATTTCCATAAAAATTGCATATGCTGATCATGAAGGTTTCTTTAGAATATCGTACTTGCAGATCCTGAATGTTTCTGTAGAATAATCGACTTGCAGATCTGAAAGGTTTATCTGTAGGTAAGATTATTGACGCTCTCCTGCATAAATAATGTTGCATTGTATAGTTGATTTAGACACGTTTTATAAGTTTGAAGTAATTCTTTTAAATAAAATGTTTGGGTGGATGAATCGGCAAATGTTTCAAATTTGCAGTCGCTCAGATTTAAGCACAGATCACTCCATTGATAACCGTATCTAGAAGTAATTACATACAACTTCTAGCTTACTTTCTTTAAGTTTGTTCTAAAATCTCAGTTTATCACATACTGGAGTGTCATCAGAATTTTCCATGTTCTTTACTGATTGTCGAACAACGATAGAATATAGTAATAGTGGTTTCACAATAGCCTATGGAGATTATTATTGTACAAAATACTATACAAAACACACTTACAACAACACACTGTAATGACAGTGGTACTGCCATGCAGATCTGTCTGATAAGTGAGAGTACAAAAAAGTTAACGTAATTTTACGATAATAAATTGATGCAAAAACACCTGAAGCCTTGTTTTCTTAAATTATATATTTCTCCAATTGGACGTATTTTCAAGCTGCATGCTAGATGAAGCGGATATCAAATTGATATAAATAATCGAGTACTTTATTAATAGGAATAAAAAAAAAACTCTTATGCATAAGCTACTTTGCTATTCATATTAACAGTAACTGGGATACGATAATATTAATAATAGTATATTTCACAAACTGAAATATTTCGTAAACGTTCATATCGAATTAAAATACTTTATTCAGCTTCGAAACTAAAGATACGTTTTATTGAATTTCATCACCATCTAAATAAAATAATATTTTCATAATCTACAAGAAACAACCAATATGTTCAGAAAAAAATTCAGAATTAAAAACAAATAACAGAAATAAACAACTGATAAACATCACCAGTGTCATCTGTCTGTCAACTTCATAAGTACAACTTAAAAGTGGGTGTGAAACATAATTTTATTATAAATAAATATGAAATGTGTAAATAATTTGTTTTGAAGAAATAGTGTTAACTAATATTATTTTTACATCTCACAGTATACTGCAACATGTTAAAGTAACACATAGTATCGATTATGCTTAGAAAATTTGATTAAATTATGTAATATTCTGATACAAATTTTTGTCTTTTAGTGAATATTGAAATCGCTGAAAAAGGGTTTCTGATAAAATGCATCTTTAGTATCAATACGAAAAAATATTCCACTATTTGCCTTTTAAACAACAAAAACATTTTATTAACAAACCTAAAGAAAAATTGTCATGATAGAATTTTTATTCTGGTGGTTGTGATTTTTTGTTTTCAGTAATTAGATAGCACAACTGTAAAAATAAACCACAAGGGTAAATGTGCTCTAGATTAGAGCAGTTAAATCAGTTGTTAAAGCACATTTTTTATAAATCATGAAAAGAATTTGAAGTGTACTTGATAATTAGTCTAATAAAGGCTTGATAAAGATAGGAAGTTTGTGACATGAATCAAGATCTGTTAGTATGACCACAAGTTTCTTTTTGTTTGTATAACAAACTATATGTATATGTTGTAAAACATTACCTAATTTTTAAGTTGTTATTATTATTGCATCACGGAACGTTTGTTGTTTCAGTATTTAAATGTTCTTTGTTTGTCCATAGTTATGAAATAGAAAAACTCTGCCTGAATATAGTGAACTTCAGATCACTTCTTCAATATTATAATTACAGATATATGAAGTTCATAAAATATTTTCATTATTTCTTACTCTTGTATGAGGAGAACTATGTTTAATGTGATCATTAGCAAACATTTAATGGTATACCTTAGATATGTGTAATATTGATGTTGTTGTCAACTGACAATAAATATTAATAGCAGGATTAATGCGCTCTTCTAATTTTCAAAACAATAATTCCAACTGTCATTATTTAATCTAAAGTATACTACACTGTTAAGGCGCTAATGACAACTTTTCTCACGTTTTTATAAAGTTAATTATCATAATATTAATTGTCATAATTATCTTTATAATAAAAAGAAAACAAAACTATATTCAAAATATAAATGATGTATTCATAATCTTGTTTATATTGTCTGTATTTACGCTGGAACTCTTAATTGTGTATTGTTATATTTTTAAGACCGGTGAATGTACACATCTCATACCCGTGTGAAGTTCACACGATGTGAGTATGCGCTGTACGTTCCACTTAAGAAAAAACATTACAAATGGTTTCTTTATCCTAGGATATGGGGCTACATATTTAGTTATTTATTAAGCTTGTTCTAAACATAAATACTTTAGTTACGAGCCAAACTGTACACATTTGACAAAAAACTTTTTTTCAATAAATCAATATTCTATTACAATATTTCTTACTATACATTTTACTTACATTGCATCAACAGAGATGGTTAGTATGGCATTGAAAGTCTTATTTTTTAATTAATGTGTCTTATGATTTTATATGTTTGTATTTTTTGGATTTTTTTATCCTGTCTGATATTGTCTTCTGTTTTAGTAGCAAAATTTATTATTTATCCCCTTTGTTTCTTGAGAGATTGACTGGAATGGATAGATGGTTAAGGCTCTCGACTCGCATCAAATGTGCTCACGTTTTCAGCCATGAATGTGTTATAAACACACGGTCAGTCTTATTATTTGTTGGAAAAAAGTAGCCCAAAAGATGGATGGTAATCACAAGCTGCTTTCTCTCTACTCTTTCTCCGTTAAATTAGGGACAGTAGCAAACATATCTCCAGCGTAACGTTGCACGAAATACAAATCAAAGATTCGAAAGATTCCTATGCATGGGATGTTTATCGCAAAATGAAAAATTTCTTATCAATCAAATCCATTAAATTAAGTAAATATTATTTAGAAACTGAATTTTAATGAACCAATAAGAACTATTTTAATTAGTTTTAACACTAAGATAAGTTGTACATGTAGAAAACCTCAACTTATAAAAAATTAACTTGCGTTTCTCCATAATATTTTTACTCACTTATCTGAAATAGTTTCAAAATACACCTAGAAATTATTAAGTTACAGAATATTATAAAGGTTTACACACTTTGTAATTCAAACATGGTGGTATAAAAACTTGGGATATGTCTAAACTTTAACCGATTTTATCAACACTAATCAGAAACAGCTAATTCTGTCGTTATTCAAGTACGTACAAACGTATAATTCATTGTATTATAGAATAAAACAGTAAATCTCTTATACTTCACGTAATGTTTTTTTTTAATCCAGTGACACACTAAAACTATAGTTAAGGTTTGGTGAACATTAAATTTATTTATAAAACATATGATTATGTGAAGTTTTAAATACTTGTGTTAAATATATTTAGTACCAGTAAGTACATATATATAACAAAAATGTATTACAATTTACTTGTTTAGCTTCTGTTTCATTATTTTTTTCTCCCATATCAACCTCCATCTTGTTTCAGTAAAACCATCAGTCAGATTGAGTATCTTACAGTGAAACAAAGGCATTATCTGTTTCACTGAATACAGAAGGTCAAAAGGTTTTCTAAACTTGCGGTCATGCTTTTTATGTTTTCTAAAACTAAAGTACTTCAAGCTTATTAGTGGTATTGAATATCAAAACATGTGACTGAATAAGCTAAAAGAGGCCAAGTAAATGTATGAACCATGTGCAGAGGTAAAAAGAATAATCGCTATACATCCTTCAATCTCAATTGATTTACAAACTTAAATATGGAAACAAATGTCCTTTTTGGCACAAATTGTCTGATATATAAAAACATTGGTTTTAGTTGTTACTGTAACATTGTTTTTTGTATTCGCTAACTGTATTTTCTTTGTCTGAAAAAAATTATAACATGAGGTAACTGAATTTTTGACTGATTGTTCACTATTTCAAATTTTACATAGTCCCTTTGAATGAAGATAATTTGTATGAAAGCTTATCTAACACTTACTACGCTGTTTCTATGTGTGTAACTACGTGATGACGTTTTTAATTCCTAACATTGAAAGTTTATCGAGCATGATATTATTATTCACACTGTTTGTGTCCGTGAAATATTTCCTAGTAACCAGTAATCTTGATAACAAACATTCTCAAGGTCTTTTGGAAAACAAATATTAATCTTCAAATGATGTTCCACGGAAAATGTATAAATAAGAATTTAATCGTTCATGTATTATATCTTTTTGTGGTAAAATTAATTACCACTGAAGTTAATGTATGAATGACGTATATAATTATCATAAAAAACTATATAGGTCGTACATTAAATAAGCATTCTTTTCAATAACATAACTTGCATCTTACTCCAGCATTTTCTGCTACTATGAATAATTACACCTTCAAATGACGTGAACCTAGTAACTTTCTATATTAAATTTCGAAGTGTCCAGGAGTGTAAAAATGAATTGTTGAAACCATTTTACGTTAAATTTTTCGTTTCTAAATTGTATAGATATCATTTAAGATTTAGAAATATATTCTTTTGTTGTTTGTAAGTAAGACCCAATAAAAAGGTCAACTACAACACACACACACATTTTCCCTGCTGGGCAAAACCTTAAGGCCAAGGAACATATAAAAAATATGCATTTTGCGTTATTAGACTCAACCACTTATTTTAGTAGAGTTTCGAAAAATGAAAATATGAAAAGAGCAAAAAACATAAACTTTTTTAGCATTTAGAAGGGAAAATATGAACACTATGAAATGAGCCTAAATCCTAGCTGGTCACAAGGTTAAGACCATACTGAAACGAAACGTTAATCGGTCAACACATAACAAAATTTAGTCGTTTGTATTTAAGCATTAGCATTGTCAACATCTCCCACTGACATCTCCTGTGTTACATTGGGTAAAATCATGGCAAAGGTTAAAAAATTTGACAGAGTTTGAACGTGGCAGTATTGTAAAGCTGCAAAATACAAGGTCTCTCTCAACGTGTCATTGCTGGTGAGATGGGGCATAGTAAAATTGCTGTTACAATTTTTTTAAAAGACCCTGAATGATACAGAACGAGAATTTCAAGTGGTCGGCCCAAGAAAATTTCGCCGGCGTTGAGCAGAAGGATTCGACGGGTTATCCGGCAAGATACCAGCCGATCGTCGAACCAGATTAAGGCCCTTACGGACGCAGAATGCAGCTCATAAACAATAAGACGGCATCTACGAGAGAAAAGCTTTAAAAACCGTAAACGTCTTCAAAGGCCACGCCTTCTTCCACACCACGAAACAGCTCGGTTAAACTTTGCTGAGAAGCACCAAACATAGGACCTGGAAAAGTGGACGAAGATTTTGTTCTCTGATGAGAAAAAAATTAACCTAAATGGTACAGATGGCTTCCAACGTCACTGCCAAGATAAGGATATCCCATCGGAGTCATTTTCTAAGTGACACAGTTGAGGAGGTTCCATCATGATCAGGGGTGTTTTCTTCTTCCATGGAACAATGGAGCTTCAGGTTATACAGGGGCGTCAAACAGCAGCTGGCTACATTGGCATGTTGTAGAGAGCATCCTGATTGACTGAAGGTCCTCGCTTGTGTGGAAATGACTGGATCTTTCAGCAGGACAACGTTGCAATCCATAATTCCCTCAGGACAAAGGACTTTTTCGTGGCGAATAACGTGATTCTTTTGGTCCTTCCAGGGTGTTCGCCCGAACTGAACCCCATTGAAAATGTTTTGGGGTGCATGGTAAGGGAAATCTATAGAAATGGATGTCAATTCGAATCAGTGCATGATTTTCGTGAAGCCATCTTCACCACTTGGAATAACATTCCAACCAGCCTTCTGCAAACGATTATATCCATTATGCCAAATCGAATATTTGAAGTTATTCGCAATGACGGCTGTGCAACTCACTGCTGAGACTTCTTGTTGAGCATTTATTCTTTGTTTTGGACTTCTTTTTGGTAAGGTCTTAAACTTTTGACCAGCTAGTATTTAAGTGATTTCATAGTGTTAACATTTTCCCTATTAAATGCTAAAAAGTTTCTTATTTTTATTTTTCGAAGCTCTACTCAAATAAGTGATGAGTCTAACAACGCAAAGTGAATATTTTTCTTTATGTTCATTGGCCTTAAGACTTTGGCCACCAGTGTTTATATAGTGATTATAATATAAGTTTAAGGTAATTGTACTATTCGAAGTGTAATCTGACGTTAAGAAGTAAACTGACGAGATTTGCTGCTTTGTACTTGAACAGTTAATATTAAACCATAACTGTCTTTAAATTGCAACTGTTAAAAAGAAGAAAAGGAAACTAAATATCAGTCTTTTAACAGAGTCGTAACCCAATTAAATGATTAGTGGTTACACATATAAGTCTTTCTCGTATGAAGTTTCAAAGTGAGCTCAAGTAATCTTGCACTTAGAATCTATTACTTATTTTTTACAGCATCTGAACATGCAATCGCTATACTCCTATCATCGCAATCGAACAAGTTTGAGATAGAAAATGCATCATTTAATTACATTACCATTTAAGTGTTTCATCTTATAAACCATTCTTAATATTTCTCTCTATCAACTGTTACTTAATACATTAAACAAATAGAAAATGGTAGGTAGCTGCAGCTATAAATTGATAACATAACCAAATTTGAACATAAAAATGCGGATTAGCTAGATGTCTTCATATTTAATATATTATATACACACTAACATAAAATTCCCAGATTTCTTTGTTGGATCATAAGCTCCCATATGATTTACCTATGTCTCAATATAGTAGTCAAGCGTCTCCATTATATTAATTATTTCTATAGCTATCCGAATCCACGAGTTTTTTTGTTTTAATTTATTTGTCTCTTGCCATTTCACTAACTTAATTCAATTAAACAATTTTGAATAAAAATTGTTTTAATTTTGCATTTTTAGATTCGTTTCTTTTGTCTTTTTACTTGAGTCCTTTTCATAAACGTGCTATATATAAACTATTTATAAACACAGAAACGTTTTATCCATGTAAATAAAACGGTTGAACTTTAGTGAATTATTTAGGACGTTATTATTTCTACAACGACAACAAATATCGTTCCCAGATGGAGGGGAGGGGGCTGGCATGGCCAACCATGTTAAGGCGTGCGACTCGTAATCCGAAGATCGCGGGTTCGAATCCCGGTCGCACCAAACATACTCGCCCTTTCAGCCGTGGTGGTGTTATAAGTGACGGTCAATTCTACTATTCGTTGATAAAAGAGAAGCCCAAGGGTTGGCGGTGGGTGGTGATGACTGTTATTATGTGACGGTCAATCCTACTATTCGTTGAAAAAAGAGTAGCCCAAGAGTTGGCGGTGGGTGGTGATGACTAGCTGCCTTCCCTCTAGTCTCACGCTGCTAAATTAGGAACGGCTAGCACCTGATGTGGTTTTTATTTAATAAACAAAAATTTTGCATTTTTCTTATGACATCTTTCACATGGTTCTTCGTAACCTAAGATAAATTTACCTTCTTATCGAAAATTAAAATTAAAATTCTGGTAACGTCACCTGAACCAAAGTAAAATTATCATTTTTATTTATTTTCCATTAAATTGTATATTAATCAGAAAAATTTCTCGTAACATGTTCATGTAAAATAAGCACTTAAACAAAAGTATTGTTCATTCACCATTACTGGATTTGAAATGGAAAATTAGTGTCTTTAAGTGAGATGAAGAACCTTTTTAATATTCATTAAAGTTTTAATATTCTATTTTAATTGCCACCAAGTTGTAATGATGATTTTTAATTTTTAAAAGCTGATACCTAAGAATCAAGCCTAAATGTTGCTGAAAGAGATTGTGAAAATGTTGTGTGGATTTTTGTCATTCGTTTCTGTTTTTACCTGTTTAACTCTAATGCAATAGAAAGTGAGTAAAATCGGTTTTAATATGAAGATACAAACACTGAATATTAAAGTTATTCCAGAAGTAATGATAAAATACAGTTTCTGTGAAAGAATATTACCTTTGAACATTATTAGTTGAATTTACATATAGTAAAAAAAAAAACTAAACTTTTTAATTTTAATTAGTTTTATTTATTTATTGTATGTTTAATCATTATTTACATTTAAGAAACATTAACATTTATAATTTATTTTAAATGTATTCTTGTCATGACAGAAAATTTATACTCTAAGAAAAAGAATTGTTTGTTTGTTTTGGAATTTCGCACAAAGCTAGTCGAGGTGCCAACTCTTAGACTGCTAGTTTACCAGAGGAACACCAACTGTATTTATAACTGGTGATATTGCTTACAATACACCAAAGGGTGTTTTTAATACTATTCTGTCATTGCAGATACTATAACAGGAAAACTAAAGACAATGACGTTCATTTCAGTAACAGGTAAACAGAAAATGCGTTGTATCTCATGTATAATGTCAGTGCATTATAAAGCTGTCACTTAATATAATTTTTCTTGTAAACGTTGTAACCAATGAAGGATAACTTTTATACATGACAGGAGTGATACTGCATTCTGTCAACAAAAAAAAAACTGAAGTAACTCAACGTACTTTTGCGGATGTTAAGTTTTAACAAGAGCGTTCAAAGTTGAGAAAATTATTGTTGCTAATACAATAAATAATAAACCTTTATACAATGATAAAAGTCTTTTTAACCCTAGAAAGTTGTTTCTTTTGTCAGTAGTCTTGTAAAAAACTTTCACTTTGGTCGATAAGAGAAGCCTTTATTAAATCAGTTTATATGTGTGTGTATGTTTTAAATTTTTGTGCAAGGCCACTCAAGGGCTGTCTGCACTAGTCGTTCATAATTTAAAAGTGTAAGACTAGAGGGTAAACAGCTTGTCATCACCACTCATCGCAAACTCTTGGGCTACTCTTTTACCTACGATTAGCGAGATTTATCGTAACATTATAACGATCCTACGGCCGAAAAAGCGAGTATTTTTGGTGGAACATGGATTCAAACCCGAAACCCTTAGATTAGGAGTCGAGCGCCTTATTGCGGGCTTTAGTGAGAAAAGTAAACTTTACTTTAAACTGAAGATTATAAAGTTCTTAAAACCACACCGGCATCTTGATATATACAAAAGAAACAAAATCGTTCCAGAAAAGATTGAGATGTTTTGATTAGGGTTGAAAGGAGTGTAAAGTATTGAAGAGAAGTTATATACGTCGATGAAGAAATATCAATCAATAATTGGCCAAATGGGAAGATAATATGGCAACAACGTGTGTTTAAACGAATATGAAAGGATAAGTTCATAAATTTTTGGCGTTGAAGATAAAGATTTATTTGGAAAATTTTCTTATTCAAACCACTAAATACGACATTAAAAAAATGAATAAATTATTTGATGTAGTGATTTTTTTATTAGGGATGACATACTCCAGTATTGTGTCCTGTAACAATTATATACATGGTACTTCTGAATAGATTTTATTCATTTTCTAAAATATCTGTGCTCATAAATTTGAATTTCATTTTTATCACTTGTTGATGATAATATAAAGTTGATTTTTTTAAATTTGTGTTTCCATGTTCTGGAATTTGTTAATATTTTTGAATACATTATATTACAAAAACTTGAAATTTTTTGTACTTTTCTGTCGCAATATATGTAGTAATCTTACAATATTAAGACAAATTGATATAATTTAGTTATATAAAATGTAGCCAACAATCCTTAGAAATATATCTTTAAATATATTTTCTTTATTTCATGAATTCTATAGAAAATTGGATCAAGTTATATTTTTAACTTATTCCATTTCAGCATTAAATTTTACTTCCCTGATATAGTGAACACGTCGTTCTTGAAGTGGTTCGATCTGAAAAAAAAAATTAATATATTTAACACTTCTATCCTATTCTTTTCTCTTCTGTAGAACGTAAATAAATAACAAAAAATATTTATTTCAGTATAGGGTATTTTTCTAACAAACCTTCTTTAGAATAATTACATATGAAGTATTTTCTTAATTTTGTTTTAAACTTTGAGGAAAGAAGTTCAAAAACATTAAATATATAAGAGAAATATATCATTTAAGAAAACAGTGGAAAAGGAAAATTGTAAAATGTTAAGCAACATAACTTAACCTCCCTTTTCCGATGGAGTTAAGGTTGTGGTTCTATTTGAAATTGGAGGTATAGAGGTTTATGCAACCTTACATAATCTCAATAAAACTGTCTTTACTTACTTTAATGATATCTGTTGATATACCTTTGTTATGTGTTCCAATATAATATTATAAGAATAAGAACACCAGATAAATATATAGTTTAATTGTGAGTATTGATTAATAATCACATTATTTTTATCGTTAGAGGTCGCACAAACATACATGGAGGATTTTATCCATTTTCAACCACTTTTTATCGATAAGTTCTAACTAATTTTGGGTTGGCCAATACTTTTGTAAGGGTAGATATTTTATATCTCGTTGGTTAGCTTAAACAAACAAAACAAAACAAACTTACATTAGTCGAGTTCTTTACTTTTGGTTCAAAGTCGTCCAGTATAAAGCACAGGTTTTTTAAGAATATATCTTTTTTTATAACCATGTTGATTGGAAACTGTAACTCCTGATATACTTAGGAAATATTGGACACTTACAAAAAAATGATGTCCAATCAATAACCAATTTTATTTTACGCCAAAACACCATCAAAAAAATCGATTACCTCTTTCCTTTCTTCACTAGTGGACAATAAAACTCATCTGTGAACATGCTTCTAACTGACCAAACCTTGACATTTTCGTCGATATCATCTGTAAAATAATAATAATTCTCTGAAAGACAAAGGGTCTAGAAATAGAAACTTATGAATCTTTTTTTTATTTTAAACACCAAATCACTAAAATAATGACTAATACTATCAATTGGGATGAAGCATTATTCATTAAGTATATTTAAAATTCTTACATATATAGAGGAAGGGTGACTGGTTTTAAAACAAACAAGTATGAAATCTAAAAATAAAACAGTATAAAACATTGGGCTATTTTCAGTGATTTCGAGAAAACCCACTTGTAGAGAAAAATATTTATGTAAAAACGGCTCGTTTGGGTTGAGAAAATTTTTTACTTAGAGGAGCGAACAACGTTTCGACCTTCTTCGGTCATCATCAAATGGGCTATTTTAAAACAAGTCAGAATTAGTAGAAATAGAAAAACACATGATATTTTTAAATAAAACGTTTTTTTAAGGTTAAGGCACTAATTGTCAGACCAAAATGACAATAAAAGTTGTGAACTTTGAAAACGGAGGAAAACATCGGATTTTTTGCCAAAACGCATTCGTGTCCAATAAATTTGTTTGAGAGATCTGCATGTTCTGCACGTGCAACATATGCAAAATCTCTATACAAGTGACAGGTTCTCGGTTTCCGGAGCTCAGTGTTAAGTCACCGACACGCAATACAGTTACGTCAAGACTGACAGAAGCACAACGCAACATTGCCATTGGTCGCTTGGAAGCAGGCGAATCTTGATCAGATGTTGCCAGAGCTGTGAATGTCCACCCAAGCACTATCACAAGGCTATAGAATCGTCACCAACAACATGGATCAACTCGTGACCGTCTACGATCTGGCAGAACTCGTGTGACCACGCCCGCACAAGATCGCTACATCCGGTTACGTCACCTTCGGGATAGGACCACCACTGCGACGTCTACTGTCTCAACCATACCAGGGATGCTTAGGATTTCCGATCAGACCGTATCCAAACGTCTACGAAATTCTTAGGCCCCATGTGCAACCCATCACGGTGAACGTTAACGACGTTTTTCAACATGGCAACGCCCGTCCTCACACAGCCCGACTCACCACTGTCTTCTTGGGACACCACAACATCAACGTACTTCCCTGGATCTCCAGATCACCAGATTTAAACCCCATCGAACATCTTTGGGACGAGTTGGACCGACGTCTGCGACGGCGACAACCTCAACCGCAGACTCTACCTCAGCTTGCAGCAACTTTGCAGGCTGAGTGGACAGCCATTCCACAGGATGTGATTCGTCATCTCATCGCTTCCATGGGCAAAAGATGCCAAGCAGTTATTGATGCTCATGGGGGGGGCATACTCGTTATTGACGTTGAGTGACGTTAAACTTCAACTAGTGAACGTGGACTACGCCTTTGCAAACTTTGGATGTTCAGCAGTGAATGTGCAAAGTTTCACAGATGTCATACACAACTACCCGGAATAAACTTGTTAACAATTTGACTCAAATTTTGCCTTTTGCGTTTCTTTTTTTGAAGAGTTTATATATGTATATATGTTACACGAAACATGTATTCTTTGATTACAACTGCAGGTGTAAAAATATAATAATCCAATGTGTAAAGTTAAATGATAAAATAATTATTGTTTTCATCCTTTACTAGTATTTGTGTGTGTGTGTGTTTTCTTATAGCAGAACCACATTGGGCTATCTGCTGAGTACACTGAGAGGAATCGAATACTAATATTTGACGCAGATAAAAGTAAATGCTTTTCTTTATTTCTAAATATTTTTTTCTTTATTGTTCAGCATACAACTCCACAATGAGCTATCTGTATTATTCCTAACATGAGTATCCGAACCTGGTTCTTAGCCATTAACTACAGAGGGGCTTTTAAGAATTTAATGGTTGAATGTTTATTTTAATTGGGACAAATCTTTCTCGTCATAAGTGTCTGGTGTTTAATGACAAGCTATAACATAAGACACTGAAAACAAAATTACCACTTTTATTTAAATTGTGCGTGTTTCACATTTCTGTCAAATTTGAGATGTATACTATTTGAATATGTGCAGTTCTGGTTTTGTTAGTTTTATTTGTACAACCTCATAAAAACCAAATTACTCAACTGTATTTAGAGAACTAATTGTTTGAATGTAAATCATTCAAACTCCAGATATTCACGTCTCAGCCATATAAAGTGATCGAATGTGTTAGTGTAGAAAAGAATCCAATCGCTTTTCTTTTGACTTCCAGTGGCACAGCTTTAAATATGTAGACTTATAATCCGAAACGAAATTTTCTTCTCTGCTTTTAACTGAATTTTATCATTAAACTTTTGTTGTTTACTCGTGACAAATATATACAACAAAACTTTATGTTGAGCATCAAGCCGTCTTTCAAAGTTGTTGTTCAAGAAACTGCAAATAATGTGATATTTGATGCTTCTTTAAGATGCTAAAGTCAAAGTCACACAATAACTTATATGTCCCATATCAATCGCGACTATCTAAACCCAATTTTCAATCTTATAATTTCCCTTGACCTATTGTTGAACTGATAAGACGTCTTTTCTCTTATCATTTTTGATTGACCTTTTCTGTAAATAAAAAGTTTTGGTACATACTCGACAGATGGCCAGAATTGTTATTTCCTATGAAATACATATTTATTTGGCTTGTTTTGAATTTCGCGCAAAGCTACTCGGGGGGCTATCTTCCCTAGATGTCCCTAACTTAACAGTGTAAAAGACTAGAGGGAAGACAGCTAGTCATCACTACCCACTGGTAACTCTTGGGCTACACTTTCACCAACGAATAGTGAAATTGACCGTCACAAAATAACAACTTTACGATTGAAAAAGCGAGTATGGCTGGTGTGACAAGGATTCGAACCCACGACACTCAGATTACGAGTCGACAGCCTGAACCACCTGTCCAAAATATTTGTTACTACATGAGGTTTATATTTTTCTCGCTTTAATAACTACACATCGGGAGAATTATCACTTAAGTGTGTTTTATGGTGTGAATCTCAAATGAATTAATTTCGTAATATCTTGAGACATAAAGTTATGTTCAAAATGCTAAAGTTTTTATACTGGAGCGTAACAGTCGATTTCACTTGGATTTAGAAGCTGCACAACATCAAAGTTTCCGTTGTAGCTGTTTCAAAAATGCAGAAAACCCTGTAACATACAGTAAGTATACAGTAAGTAAACACGAGAAATTAAAAGAAAAAATTTGGCTCAAATCTTATTATTAAAACTGAAGAAAACATGAAGACTGAAACCAAATATTACTAATTCTTAATGACGAGAAACCCTCTTGAAATAGACATGTATCTCAGAACGGCTGGTGTGGGTATTAACACTTTTAATGATAAGCAGAGAACAATATTTTGACCTTCCTAGGTCATCTTAAGGTTAAAATGTTACTAAGTTTCAATTCATTTACAGCATTACTTACTGGAATATTTTGGCTTCATATTTATATTACTTTTACGTTAACAAAACAAGAAGAGTTTTGTTTCGGTGAAATCAAGCCTTTATAAAAAAAGTAGTTACATCGTAATAAAAACGTGAAATTCCAAAATGAATTAAAACATGCTATTAAGACGGATATTCCTTACACATACCAATATGCAAGCGGCGTTATCACCGTAAAATAACAGCCAATATATGTATCTCTTTTATACAACTTATGCAGATAGAGTATCAAAGTTTCTTTTAATAATTCGTGATTCATCACTGAAGATAAACGCCAGTCGTGTCTATTTTATTGCGATATTTTAACCTTTGAATTACTACACTAGATAAGAATTCAAAAGAGCATAATATTGCTTTATACTCTAAATACAGTAAGAAAAGTTTTGTTTAATGAATAAAAACAAGAACAATGAAGTTAGAAGTCTGTGTTTCATTATTTTCTTATTTATCTATTATTTTATTATCGAAATCATGCAACTATTCAGTCCTTTAACTCGTTGAGTTTGTCGCATGCTCTGGAAGAAGGAGAAACTACCAGTAATTTACTCCTTCTACAGCCAGTTATTTCCCTCGTTTGGTGATGGATGGTACTTTACCAAGTCTTCAGGAATTAACCTTCTGTTATTGGTTCAAAGTTCATCGTTTAGATAGAAGACTCCATGTATTTTCATATGCCCGAAATGCAACGGATAATGATATTCTAACTTTTCTAGAAGGAGGAAATGTTATAGATTTAATTATCTGTGGCAAAACACAGATAAATATTGAGTGTCTTTTTTGATATTGAGGTTGGAAAGTGGCATCACATTTGCTATGTGTAGTCTTCTTGGTAAAGAAGCTCATCTTTGATGATGAATGGTTATCGTTGCTATGGCAGTGTTACTGGGGTAACTAAGGTAAAAACAGTTCAAAAAGGAGATACAGTTGTTTTTTGAAGAAGATCAGGATAAAGTTGGTGGTTGATTGATGGTTCCAAAAATATGGAAGGACAGTTGAGTGAACTAAATATGTGGAATTCAGCACTGGACAGTAAGCAAACATTAGACCTAACTAAATGTGATGATGAGAGAGATCTGTACGGAAACATAATTCAGTGTGTAGAGACATATTTTATGTTGAATGATGGGGTTGCTATTTTCATAATAAAATTTGTGCTCAGACATCATGTAACAAAACGTTTATTTTCGTGTAGAACCGTTAACCCTAAGTTTGTAAGAACTGTATGTTATATTCAAAACCTCTTTAAAGTTCAGCTTACAGAAACTTTGTAACTCGCTTGCACTTTTTCATCGATATCTTCAATGTTTTGATTATGTATGTTTTATGGTGTGTGTTTTAATATTGTAAACTGAATATTGCTTCACAAACGAGCCATTAAATCGCTACACTAGAAGAACAAGACTTAGCTCATATTAGGCCTATTTCATATTTGCTAAAATAAATCTTTACTGTAAAAAGTTGCAGTGACCATGTTGAGTTTTCTAACAGTACCATCAGCTGTATTGTTAGTCTGATATTTGACCACCATTTATTTGTCAAGTACTAAATGTAAAACTATTTTACAGACTCTAAACCAATCTCTTTACCAACAAATAAATAAGTTTATATTTTATAAATCAATATACGAATAAGAAGTGTCCAAATTTACTTAATGTCTCAGTTTTAATTTCCGAAAAACTTAACAATCTATCCAGAACTTTCGACATATTTTAACCAAATTTCATATAAAAGTGTGTAATAAAAGAACAAAGAAATTAATATACATTAATAAATTTGTTTGTAATCAGTAAGACTCAGTGAAGGTTTAATGTTTTAATGATTTTATATTGAGTTTAACTGAACTGTGATAAATGTGTTTTCGTAACTTACTTACCTATATACTCTGTATGTGGGTAAGTTACGAAAACACATTTATCACAACAAACCACCATTAAGGTAGCCTTTTACAGTGCGAACGTCAACACACAAAGGAAAAACTACAAAAAACATCTAGCCAGAAGTTATTCTATAATTATTTACACAGTTACGTAATGGGCTGTATATGCTCTGTCAATAACGGGTATCCATCCACGGGTTTGTGTAACTGAAAAGGTGACCATCTTTGTAAATTATCTTCTGTTACCTGATCAAGACTTTTGGATTAGGTTTTCTCTATAAAGAGCCACAAATTGAACAAGGAGGATTATTTTCTACGGTTAGAGCAGCCACTCGCATTTGTTTTTGTTTTCTGTTAGCGACTGCTTTTCTTTGAATAAATTCCAGACACTTAGTGTATCGTTGGTGTAATAACACTAATATTTTGTATAATATGTAGCAGCTCAAACAAATACCTAACTATCAGATAACGAATCGATCACCTCAATCACCTGGTTATACCAATCCGATACAGTATAGTTCAAGCTACAAATAATCTCTAAGTTACCAAAGTCTCTTCTGAATCACTTTTATTTATTTCTGATATTTTGAACGTAAACTCTTTGAAACTCAGTTCTAGTCAAACACAAGTTCTCTATCTTTTCATATAACTTGGAATAAATAAAGTATTATAATTTTTCTTTGTAAGGAAAATAACTGAGATACAAGAAAAAAATTTACAACTATAAATATCGTATTCTACATGTCTTTGTAAATACGATTGTTAGTTATGGGTATAAAATTTAACTGTTTATATTTTTAAATTTATATATTTTCACGTGATTGTCTTTTGTATCTGATTTGAAGTAAATTAATATAGCATATAAAATCATTATAAGAGGAAATATATCTCAAATATGTTATAACTTATGATAGTTATTAAGTTTATAAATCTTCGTGTTAATCTTTGTTTTGTGTGAGTAAAAACACTGAAGTATAAGAAATAGTATTAATAAAGCTATAAATGTCATTATCCTTGAACCTAAGAACATATAATAGTATATACATATATTTAATGTATGAATTTCTTCTCAAAGTGAATGTTCAAAATAGCACTTATATATTATTCATAATCCTACTCTATAGTTTGTATTTGCATTTTGCTTTAATCATAACAAGCAAGAGTATTTGTATGCTAATAAACAAAATCACTAGTATTATACAAATAAAGCCTTACGAAAGAAATCATTATAGCCAAACTCTTTAATGGTGTTAAATATCAATCATGTAACGTTATTCAAAAATCCTTATATCACTGTTGTGCAGCTCTGTTCTCAGAGCTATATCTTCACTTTATGTAACCTTGTTTACAGTCTTATTTCCATGTTGTGGGAAAATGTTATCAGAGCCTTATTTAGGCCTATTTTACCTTTTGTTATCATAGTATTAATTGGAATAATACCGAATTGATCAAATAAATTAATAAAAGGAATGAAAGTATAGCAATTAGAAATATTTAAGAATTTAAATTTAGCTTTAAATAGAGATCTTGGCCAACAATTGTAAAAATTCATTTATGAAAATCATGTTTAAAGTTAAATGGCAGCATCCTATATGTAAAATGATTGGCTACATATTAAACATCCATTAGTTATTATTTGTTATTAGTGTAGTACAAAGTGTACTTCAATGAATGGACAATGATAATTATATCTTTCAGTTGATTATATACAGCACTTGGATAAAAGGTAATTCATGAAACAATATATTTTGATATATGCATTCATTAAATATATATATATATAGTGTCAATGGTTTTGTTTTTACTGTAACGTTTACAAGCCTTTTTATTTTATATAATGGGTGACAATAACTACGGGATAAAGATATTGTTTTTGGTTGCAATTACCTTTCTGTAATACAACATGAGTATTATGTTATTGTCATTTTGATTTCTTCTGTGACAATGATAAATTTTTCTTATGTGCTACAATTTTAGTTTTTAAGCACATAAATCCAAAATATTGGCTAAACGAGTAAACGAATATTGTATTCATATTGTCTTCAAATAGGTTTTAAGGTTTTTAGTGTAGCATTTAGATGTATCTATATATTATGTTTTATTTCGATTACCGTTGGTAACTGTGATCATTGTGAATGTCATTTGTCATCTGTAAATAATATAATCCTTTAACTTTGTACTATTTTCAGTAATAATGACTTTGTGTTGAATTGTAATGAATTGTGTTTGCCTATTATCTTTAGGAAAATTTTACTTTTTATCACACCTAATACATGCTTTGAGAGTCGAATTTTTTATACATTATGTTGTTGTTTTTTTCTAACAACCAGATTCTGAAGTTATATATTGTTATATATATATTCAGTATTACCTGTTTTATTTAATGTTCTGTAAAAATGTATCCTGGTTTTCAGAAATATTTCAGACTGACATGTGATGCGCTGTATTTTCTTACAATTCTCTGTTAACCTGGTGACCTTTAGTGTTATAAACTGTTTGTGTTATTTTCTACCCAAATGCTAATGTTAATAAAATATAGTTGTTTCATGAAAATTAACCATTTCTCTCTTGATTTGTTGTTAAAAGATTAATTTCATTTCCTTTCTTCAGTTATATTTTCCATCTCCTGGTTAAACAGATGTAAAATACGTACGTGTTTTTAATTTAGAAATATTTTACTGAGAATTTATACACATATTCCAATCAAAAGTACTTTTTCAATGAAAGATGACAATATCAAAAAATTATTCAGCTTTTATTATTTAATTTTTACTTGGTGGTTTAAATTAATAACTTTTAAATATAGATCTTTAACTTTAACGATAAAATTATGAATTTATTCATCCATACCAGTTTCAACACAAACTGCCGCCATATTTTCTCTCCACCTGACCAATTATTGATTGATATTTCTTCATCAGCTGATATAACTTCTCTTCAATACTTTACACTCATCCCAGTACTACCGAGATTCGTTTCTTCATGACATTATGTGCTTTTTGTTTTCTATTATAAAAAATTTATACAGAAAAACTACTGAATTTTTTCTACTACTCTAAACAAACATTATGAATCTATCAGTATTAACTGGCTACCATCAAAACACGTTGGAACAAGAAATAATTACTATTTGCTCCATTAATTTATTAATCTATCTTTCTAAGATTATGCAAAAAATAACATCGATCAGACTTTTTATATCACATTGTATTAACTGAATCAGTATGCAAATCATTTAATAATAATCAAGCGACAATAGATGTACTTTTGGAAGTTTTTTGGTACAATGCCATAAAGTATAAACTAGAATATCAAAATTTTAAAGAAACTGTATTCAGAATGATATCGAACTTGTTGGTCGATAGAAATGACAATGTTAAATATCTGTATGAGGATACGTTATCAAAAACATTCAGTGTTAGTGTTGAAGTCAAATAATTTATAACGTTTCAGAAAATAACCTAAAAACACATCAAGTTCAATGAAACAGAGGAATAACATTAGCACTAAGGCTTCCAAAACTCACTCCAGTTTATTACGTACGTAAAATTAACAACGGACTCATTTTTAACTGAATTACCTTTCAAATAAGAAATATCAGGGAAAGGTAATATATATATGGTATTGTCATCTGCAAACAAATAAAAAACTTTTAAATAAAGATTAAAGCTATTGAATCTAAGCATAAAATACTTTGTTTTTATTTAAATTGTAACAAGTAATTAAAATAAACTATAAAACACTGAATTTACTAAAATTAGATTATAGAACATCGCTGCCAACCAGAATGTAAAAATAGTTAAATATATTTAGGTTTTTATACTTCTCTGTCATCAAATCATTGGACTATCACTTAACAGAAACACTTGATTATTCTCGGACCAGTCCATTTGTCTTTCCTTGTTTTCTGTAAGTGAAAAAAATACTTCTGTTTCTTATCAGTTCGTATCATGTACGTTAGAGTATCACCATTCTGTTTTTTTATATCATTCAACGTTTTACTTTCAATACCCTCAATACTCCTTTATTTGTTCTATCAGTGTAATTATTAATAATATTTACGTTCTCTGTCGATCCGTCTTCTTGTATTCCAACTAGTTCAAGGTCACAGCCTTCCTCAAGCGAAACATTACCGTCTGACTTTGGACACATTGAGCGATGGTGTTCAGGATTTTGTGTGTTACACGTCCTACAATAATAGTTATGTCCACATGTCCTTGTTTATGCCAGATGTAGCACTGAAATTCAGGGCAATCAGTAAACAGACGATTTTCATATATACGTAAATAACAGATATTGTGTTGGTCGTTATGTTTAATGTTGTAATAAACAACACGATCTAAAGCATCAATTAATTTTACCACATACGTTAATAACGATTTGCCTGGTGGACACACTACACGAAATATTCTGGTTCCGATATACACGTCCTTGATTTTCTTCTGGTGTATTTTCGTCAGTTCTATATTGTCTACATTGATATCAAAATTTTTCAGTTGTTAACGATCTGGTCATTGTTAACATATGGTGGTACATTGAATATGAACACTGTCACACTGCATTCACAGTTCACTGGTTGGTAATAGTTTTTCTCCACATTTAATACCCATATTCATGCATATTTTTACATCAGATATTTCTTTAAACGTAATTTCATGTGATTCAGGTCTGAAAACTGTCGATTCTATACAACCAACTCCATATAAATGTTCTACTGCATAAAAACATATTCAAAATTCATTCCTTCTGTACGAAGTAACACCGTTTTATGCATTAAGTCTAACACATTTAACTCGATATTCATATTTTCATCTAACGGCGTAATTGATGCCATGATGAGTTTTCCAACTGAAATACCTTACAAGGGCATTAAACTAAAAGAAAAATGTATAAAAAAGGCCTTAGATTATTATTTTAACGACAAAACTCACAACTCTAAAAACAATGTCACCTTTCTAATCTCAAAGATGTAGTAGTACAATACTTAATTAATATAAATATCGAGAAGTTTTAACGTTAACTTTGAATTAGAACTGATTAAGCAAGTGATACGAAAGTATATCCCCAGATTAACGTCAGGTGATGTAACACCCAGACGAGACCTATTTCACATTTAAGATTTCTACTGAATCGTTTCATGATGAAGTTAGTACAATAAAAACTTTATAAAATACCTGAAGTAATAACACATGTAACGTTCTTTTCATTCCTTAAAAATATCATAAGTTTATCTTAAAACAAACACATGAGTATAATGATGAAAACAAATTAATATAATATAAAACCAACATTAGAAAAATATCATCAATTTATCTTAAAACACAGTCATGAGTCTAACGATGAAAACAAGTTAATCTGTCTTCAGATGAAGTGAAAGCAGCAAACATAATAAAATGTAAAGGATGGTTTTATATATATTTAAATGATAAGAGATGGTTTTCAAGTGCTGGTGAGGCCTTGTGTGTAACGTAAAATAAGCTCATAAGATTCTGATCTGAAGAAGTTGCCACTTTAAATGAAGAAATTGGTCTTTTTAATTGAAACTAAACAGCCAGGTCGTGGCCATAGATAACCGGATGACAGGAAAAAAGAAAGACAGAAAGACCTCTAGAAGCACTGAGTTATGATTTATAGAAAAGGAAACAAGGTATATAAGTTGAGTGTTTGACAAGTTTATAATACATGATACTCAATAATATAACTTTTTTCATAAATATAACTTAAACATTTATATCTTTACAATGAATACTAACTGTGAACTAAGAAACTTGTGGACATTTTTTGTTACTGTTAAAAATATCTACAATAAGTATATGTACAATATTATATTGTGGAGTTTCAAAAACAGATAAAATTACGTGAAAACATTCTCAACATTATGAATAGTGAAATTCATAGTTAAAAGAAAACACTAACTGAACTTTCACATTTAAGGAGATTCCTACAGCAAGGTGTTAGGATATATGTGGTTTTGTTACATATCACTGTTTTCAAAACGTTGTATTTTTGCTTTTTAATATGTATGAATATTTTTTGGGTTTTGACGAAAATAATTTGATTATTATTAAGAGGTGCTTATTATAAACTGTAAAATTACTATAAAAACTAATATTGTAATTTTATATCATTTGTGGAATTTGTTGGACACCATGGTCTGCTAAATGGATTATTCCTTTCTATCTCTTATCAACTTATGGAATGGTTCCTTTGATGCAGTTATTTGTATTGTTAACCTGAGTTATATCATAATTTTGTTTTATAGGGACATGGTTTGTAAAGAAATTAATTTATAATATCCATTTACTTAGTTTTCATATTTTTACATAACCTGTGATTTAACTTCCATTTGATGTGCCACAGAAAAGTCTATGATTCTCACCATAATATTCATTCTTTTCATTATTAAAAAAAATGTTTATTAAAAAGACAATTAAACTAAAAATTACATAATTGTTAAGTTACGTCATTTTATTGTTTGGATTCTATTCTGTTGAATGATAGAATTACAAATACAGTAATATTAGGAGCAGGTAACTATTACAGTGCATCAGCCAATAAAGTACGTTGTTTTTACATACTTATTGTTACTGACCAATGATAAAAATAAAAGCCAGTTGAGAATCAAGATTGGTTTAATAATTAATTTTATGTTACTGCAGGAAAATTTAACTTCTTAACAAATTGAGTAATCTTTATAGGAATGAATTCTTTGGTATCTTAAAGCTACAAACATGAGAAAATAGATAAGTAGTGGAATTAAAATATTTATAAAATTATGATATTTTATATAGAAAATTTAATAGCTAATAAATTTGTTTTAAAATGACAGAGGCTTATCACTGCTCTCTTAAGAAAAAAAACTTTGGACGTTTTGTAAATGTTAATATTTGTGAAACTAAAATAGATTTCTTGAAACTTATATACAAATATACATTTGTTAACATGTTGTTTGGCAACCCTTATTTCTAGACATCAGTTTTTGTATAGCAGAGGACATAATAACAATAGATCAAAATTTTTCTTTAAAATGAAAATAGCAAGTGAAAATAATGAATTTTAAGTTCTGAAAAAATTAATTTCAGTTCAACGAAACTAGGAAACCAGTTCATAGAATTTGTAATATCTCAAGAATGATTACTTCCAGTTAGTATATTAACGTTTATATACTATTTATGTTATGGTAATTATAATAACTCATAAGTGAAAGTAAAGAAGAATATGTCATGTATGGTATTGAAGAGACCTCTCGTCAAACGAGAGTAATAGTTAATATGTCGAAATCATTAACCCCTCCTCGGCACAGCGGTATGTCTGCGGCCTCATACCTCTGAAAACTGGGTTTCGATACCTGTGATGGAGAAAGCACAGATATTCCACTGTGAAGCTTTGTGCTTAATTTCAAACAAACCAAAAACCGTTCAGTGGAATTTATAATTTATGTGAAGCATTAAAACAAACAAAAACAAAATTATCTAGTGGAAAGGAAACACAAACTATAACATCATACCTTAGAGGAAACTTTGTATAAATCCAACCAAATATAAAGAGAAACAAAATGGGAAAGATAAATAAAACCTAATCACACACTACAGAAGATATCCTGATGTATTCCCATGTTTGTTTTATCTAGTTATCCATATGTATTGACAGCTTCCACTTTTAACGAACAAAGAATTCAACTGTTTTAAGATATTTCTCTATAATTTGTTTCATGTGAGAAAAATAGTTCTTATTCTGTAGTTTCTTCAAATATCTACATATGGCAATAGTGCTTTGTTGCATACTTTGTTTCGGTCTTGTTAAATTTTCGGATACTACCAAGGTCCATCTTACCTGATTCATAACCATTAGAACTCGTTACAGTACATATACTAGTAACTTCTAATATATTAAGAGTATCTTGACCAAATTTGGCAGAATTTTAGTAAACATTACAATGCTTTTGCACATGAAAAATCTGATTTTCTAATTAATTATTTGTTATTAATATAATTAATTATTTGTTATTCATATCTGTTCATGGAATTGTTGATTATGTTAATAATGTTTGTGTAATTTTACATAGAATAAAATTATCAATCGACACTGAAGAGGTTCTTAAAGTATACAGTAAAGATGAGTTTTAACATTGTGAAAATTCAGCACATCGGGAGAGACAGTGTCAAAATATCATCTTTATCAAGTCACTGAATCTAGTCATTCACAATCTTATTGTGTCTGGTCACTCATCCCTACAGTTATATGAACTTGTTCTTTCACTACGACATCCTTATGTATTGTTGTGTCTAGTCACTCAGCTGTACAGTTATCCAAACTTGTTCTTACACTGCAACATCCTTACGTTCTGTTGTATTTAGTTGCTCACCTGTACAGTCATCCAGACTTGTTCTTACATTACAACATCTTTATAGTATTAAGTGTCACTGTAAAGCTAGCACTGAGAAAACTTAGAATCGTTAAAACAGGCAGTGATTCTCTATGATAACCTGTTGTCATCACCGCTTGTTTTATCAGGAGAAAAAATATTCTGTTAAAAATTATGTCTATAGACATAACCAATGATATATCTGGCACGTTATTTTTTGTTTCTTTTCTCCGAGTTGAGGGAACGTTTGTTTATTTTTTATTAAAATAGTTTATAAAGAACTCCAGTTAATTATTACTAAATTTAAAAATTTCATTGACATGTCATTATATATAATTAAATGTACGGCCAGGCAATTACTTCATTATCGCAATATCATTGTAAGATACCTTTATAATCTGATGAAAGCATAATTCACTCGTCTCCAGTGATAAATGATTGTTGGGAGACAATTTAATATTTAAACAGTTTTAAACTATAACGTTTTTACTGTTCTAAACTTTCATGTTTTATTATTGGAAAGCTGCCAAAGTTATTACTGTATAACATTATAATGAAATCAGAAATCAGATGGTCATTATATTTGTATACTGTTAACATGTTGCAGGAACTTGTGTTCGATTTTGTAGCTAAAATACTACAAGTAATCTTCAAACGTTGAGATCCGTTTCAAGTTAAGCTTTACATTCTTAGTTTATACTAAATTGTTACTCATTTGAGCAATATAAACATGTCTGAAGTATCTGATCTTTGGTATCAGATCAACATGGTCTGATTATCTTTGACTAACTATAATCGTCAAGATAATATTTCTTATGTATTGTTAGACATATGGATAAAAACATTCTCATCGATATAACAGCAATTAAACATGCGACAAAGTATTAGAAAATAATGAACAACAGAAATTCGAGACTTTCTAGGGTTGACCTCTTCCTGATCAACAACAAAAGGTGTTAAAGATGGAAGTGTTTAACAAAAGCTAAGATTTACTACATCTTAGTGTCGTACACGACTTTTTCTAAACAACCTCTGACCACGTCTGTGTAAGAAACATTTTAATCAACTCTCCAAACAGGCTATATTATTGATATTAGTACTTTTAAGCTCTTAAGACAGTGAAGTTTCTTATTTTAAAAATTTCAAATGCAGAAAATGTTCGTAATGTAACACATTTCGTTAAATTAAATTGTTCATAAATTTTTTATTTATGTCTTATTGGTTTGTTTCTTAAATTTATCATAAACCTATTCAGGGTTATTTGTGCTAGCTGGTGAACAGTAGAGATCTGAAGGTAGTACAGATAATCAACACCACTAACTCTTGGACCACATTTTACTAACGGTTCAAAATTGACAGCCCCCAATGGCTTATTGGTATGTCTTCGGACTGACAACGCTAAAAATCGGGTTTCGATACCCGTGGTGGGCAGAGCACAGATAGCCCATTGCGTAGCTTTGTGCGTAATTCAAAAAACAACAGAATTGACAACCATATTATAAGCCATCGAAGGTAGAATTTCTGTGAAGGGTCTCGAACACAACAAGTAAGTGGCCAGTGGAGCATCTCAGCTTCTAACTTTTGTAAAATGAATTGTTTAGTATAAGATTTCTCTACATTCGTAAATTGAAGTATATTTATTTTCTAAACGCTAACGAACGATGTTTTGAAATAATGTAACGATTAAAGAAATAATAATTAAATCAAGTATAAATGAAAATGTCACTGTTAGAGTTAATCGTAAGTTATATTTAAAATTATTTCCACCATATGTGTTATTTATAATTATAATGTGCGGTATTTATAACTAAAATCGTCTATCGATCAGTAAAATGTTGTGTTTGTAATTAATCATCAAAATATTATTTTAGAACTAGTCCACCGTATGTCCTATTTACAATTGTTCCCTCTGTTGCATATTTATTGAATCTTTAAGATCTTTTTTTTAAATTTTTTGTCATCATTCTTTTGAGCTTTGAATCAAACCAGAATAATTTTCAATAACACTGCACAACAATTTTTTTAAAAAAGTTTTGCTTCTTAAAATGTTTTTGCTGATTGTGACAGGTACCTGGTGGGTATGCACAAATATAGTTTTGGTTTTGCTTCATCACGTAGGAACTCTGAGAAATAAACTGTTAACTGTTTACCGGCAATAACTTATTTAATTGGGTTTATGTTTCTAATACGCTATTAAGTTCAACATAATTAAAAGTGTTTTGCTCCTGATTTTTGTTTGTATTCAATGTCCGGTGCATCACGTTGCAGTGTCTAACAGTATTCAGCAAGCGTTGACGGATTCTAGTTGCCCTGATATTGTTTTTCCATTGTAGCAATGTTCTGGTGAAACTGAAGATTTCGATGAAACGGTACGTGATGGGTAATTTTGGATGTGATTTTCATGATCAGCAGCCAAAAATCTATAAGGAACACCCGACAGTGTTCAAGAAGCAAAACCTTTGTTGTACGGTGTGATTTATTAGTGACTAATATAGTTGATGTCATTTTTATATCTTTAAATTCTAGAGATTATCTAAAGTTACTTGATGGATCAATAACGAGAGAAAAATTAAAAGTACTGAAAATTATTTAGACCATCTATGTGTTAAACTTAACAACATAATTAAAAGTAACATTTGTTTAAAACACAATTTTCCTTTTTAAAGAACAGTAAACAACATGTTTCATAAGAATCTCAATAAGCACAGCGAGGAAAATACAGTTAAATATATCTTAGAGAAACATCGGTTATGTTCTATACATCTTGTTCAAACAATGATTATTCCATATGAATCAAGCAGAAACAATAGCTATCTTATATAGCTCTTTATACGATGGTCCTGTTTCCTGTACTATGATTTATTGAGGGCAAAACACGAGTATCTTTGTATATTTCCAAACATCAAGTGTCATTGTGTTACTATATTCATTTACTCGAATCACTGTGACGTGAGTCACGTGGTTACTAGATGTACGTATGGTGACATGCATAACTTGAGTGACGTCATTAGTATACATGTCTAGATGTTATAGTATCAAGATAGCTACGAGTGTTATCTACAAAACTATTAGTAATGTTATCGTGATATGAAAATAAAATATTGTATTTATAAATATTTCTTAAGAACTTTCAGTTCGTTGTCTTTAGATAAATCTAATAGTAACAATATATCGTCACGTGATTAGTTTAGACACTTATCGGCAACATTATTTATTGTAAAATTTGTGTATGGAATACCTTAAGTATCAAAGTGACTTTCAAACAAAAAGTTTCTTAAACTTATATATAATAACGTTGAGTGTTTACTTTTATTATAGAAAACACAAAATTTATTAATATAAAATAATTCTGTATAGATTATTAGTCCTGTGATTATTAATACCATATTATTAACATTGTAACTATTAGAAAGAAAATAATTAAAACAATCTCCGAATATCATAGATACAATTGCTATAACCGAAATTTAGAATAAAAAATACAATTTGTGTATTGTTCCTTATATATCATACTGGTTTTAGTACAGGGGTCGTATCTTCATCTCCACATCTGGAAGTGAGTATTTCTGTCCTTTCCATGCACCCCATTCCACACCATCAGCATAACTCTCGTGTTCACCATTCAGATAAAGTCCATTGAGGTTGGAACTGTAACACTTGCTATACCACCAACCTCCTTTAAAGGTTTGGGCACAGCTTGTCTCATAAATGTCATTATCTTTGTCCTTCGTTGAAAAACTGTACCCATTGTGTCCACTGAACCCGTCTCCTGTAGTATGAATCAGTAACATGACATCAATAAACGAGCTATTATAAACCAATATGTGAAATATGTTAGTTGGTTGATTAATAATACATAATAACGATATATTGAAGATACAAACAGTTTTAATATTATATTCTTAACGAAAACATAAATAAACATAAATAAGTGTTAGCACTTTAAAGACAACATAAACAAAGAAAGTCTTCCATATTCACCAAAACCCACAATAAGAAAGACATTCTAACATAACACTGCACAACAAAGTTTTTGCTTCTTGAACACTGTTGGGTGTTCTTATAGATTTTTGGCTGCTGATCACGAAAATCACATCAAAATTTGCCCATCACGTTATTACCCAAAATGCTCACCATGGTCAACTGTACATCATATACAACAAATGTAAAATAAGCTTATGACGTCTAATGATGTACAGGATAGACACTAATTATGAGAGATAAATCCAATAGTTGAGGTAAAATAGTCCAGAGCGTGAGTTCGATACCAGCTGAAGTTATTTTGAATAGAACGAGTGTTATACTGAATTAGGACAATAATAAATGAGGTGCAAAACAGCTCAAGACAGTGATATATATCAGATATAAAACAGCCTTACTACAAAAATAGATATATAAGTGAAATAATGAAACAATTCATAAATATCACTAAAACTGTAGTCATAAAATGACTTATCAGTCCTTACGATAGACAACTAATGTAAAGTTGAGACAGTAAAACGTAGGTAAATTCCATTTTGATCTAATCAAAATTAAGATCATTCATTGAATTATATCACACTTGGCTGTGGGCTAGATGATCTCACAATGTGTTTTCACTTCAGGCTTATTATACCAACACTCTCAACACTTATAAGGTTTCACACTCTCCGTATAAAGGAGGACTTTGCATTCCTGTCACTAAAATCGTAATAAACAGAGAGTAATCAAACTATGCTGTTTCGATTAATTGATTTTGGTTTGTATGACTCCTCCTATTTCGACAAATCAAGCATGACGTTACACACACTGTGGTTTTTATAGAGGTTACATAGTTAATTAATTGGTTTAGTTTATTGTAAAACCTGATTTCCATCGTTTCTCTAAATTTGCTGTGTTATTTAAATTAAAACTTTTTTCCCTTAAATTAATGGATTTTATCTTTCCATACGAAAGTTATACAAGCAAGAGGAATAGCCAATGGTCACTTTGTTAAATCTGACATAAATTTATTATCAGATATTTTAACTAGTTTTCTTCATGAAAATATTTCTACCTGTTTGTTTTGAAATGATAATCTGAAAGAGTTAGATACAACATAATCCTTATAAATTACATTAAAGAGTGAACTTTGATTACCTGCGTCACCAGAGTAATTACTGACATGTAATCTGGAAAAGTAGTCTTCGTTTTCTATCCAAAACTCACGATAGATGGCAAACCTTTCGTTTCCTTCTTTATCCTTTAAATCAAACCTGATTGAATAATTTCCTTGATTTGTTAGAGCATAGATCCGACCGTTTCCTATAAATAAATAATGAAACATTTTCATTTTACACAAAATTTATTTCATAGTAAATGAAGGGAAACATTTAATTTGTGTAAAATTATTTTAAAATAAACTTTTATAAATCTATTTTCAAGATGGAAGACTTAAATATATTTCATAGTTGTATAAAGCAGTTCACTAAAACAACAACATAAAAACCAATAATTGAAACGTTACAACAAACTAGTAACTAAGAAAGGTTTAAGGATTAAGATAATTCTGTTAGTTATCCAACAAAGACTTTGTCAGAAGAGACAAGAATTATTAACGTCTGTACCACATATTTTTGTTACATCCTTAAAGGAACAATGATTTTTATCTTGTATCTCTGAACAATGTATTGAAAAGTCTAATTTAACTTATCTAACCATAACTCTTTGTATATCATTAACACCATGTATTTTTAAACTGTGATCAGAACCTACCAAGCCAGAACTCTTTCTTAATATCTCCAAATCCAACTTTGTAATCTGTCCAAGGTTTGAAAAAGTAGTCCTTTGGGTTTCCATGGTTTCCTCGTCTTTGGATTACCTTAGTAACAGAAAAGATTACTTTTAAGTTTGTTGTAATAATTAAACTTATTACACATGTTTTTACATATAACAATTTTCTATTATCTGTAATACACGTTACTTACAGTCCAGCCTCCCCCATCAGTAGTCATGTCACAGTAAACATAGAAACTTCCAGTCGTCATCCATGACCTGGGCCAGATACGGTACGATCCACTAGTAGAATGTCCATTAAGTAGAATATCAGCACAGTATGTTGGTCCAGGAGAAGAAAGGGAACATGTGTGGACCGTTTCTTGGTTGATTAGATGTTTTTCTAAAATAGAAAAACATAATCTTCACCTGAGCTAGGTTACATTCTACATATATATATGCAAGTGGATAAAGAATTTCATTTATTAAATGCTATTTACACATTATGTAAACAGATTTGGAAAATTGTTAAAACTGTAAACCATTCAAAGATAAGTAACGTAGTTTATAGTGCTGGAGATTTTGTTCAGTAATAATAATTCAGTAAGATAATAATACACATGTATCATTTATTATATAGATGACCCAGTATATACTACGTCATTGGAACAGCACATTTTAAACGAAAATATTACAATGAACAATAAACCCACTTTAATTATTGTTATAGATGTTATGTTGAAACATGTTTCTTACCTGTAAATATGTAGAAACACAGACCAAATATATTATACATATATAGTTATTATTTTATTTTTCTCTTAGAAAACATTTTACAATATTTTAGTTTAGTTTTAACTCATCTTCACGAATTAAAACTTAACATTAATTTAATACTTACAAAACTAACGTTTAGTTTTCAACTAGTAATAACACTACACAATAAAGGACCCGCCAAGCGTGTTAAGGCGTTCGACTAGTAATCTAATGGTCGCGGGTTCGAATCCCCGTCGCATCAAACATGCTCGCCCCTTTTAGCTGTGGGGGCGTTATAATGTGACGGTCAATCTCACTATTCGCTGGTAAAAAAGTAGACCCAGAGTTGGCAGTGAGTGGTGATGACTAGCTGCCTTCCCTCTAGTCTTACACTACTAAATTGTGGACGGCTAGCGATGATAACCCTCGAGTAGCTTTGCGCGAAATCCAAAGCACAACAAAGTTTTTGCTTCTTGAACACTGTTGGATGTTCATTGTAGATTTTTGGCTGCTGATCACGAAAATCTCATCCAAATTTGCCCATCACGTACCGATTCATCAAAATTTCCAGTTTCATCAGGACGTTGCTACAATGGAAAAACGATATCAGGGCAACTAGAATCCGTCAATGCTTGCTGACTACTGTTGAACATTGCAACGTGATGCACCGGACATTGAATACAAACGAAAATCAAGAGCAAAACACTTTTAATTATGTTGAACTTAATAGCGTATTTGAAACATAAATGCAATTAAATACGTTATTGGCGATAAACAGTTAACTGTCTATTTCTCAGAGATCTTACGTGATGAAGCAGAACCAAAACTATATTTATGAATACCCACTAAGTACCTGTCACAATCAGCAAAATCTTTTCAGGAAGCAAAACTTTTCACAAAAATTGTTGTGCGCTGGACAAGATGATTATCGTGGCAGACTTATCACGCAGTATAAAATGTACAATGTTCTTTAATTTAATTAGTTCTAACAACAGTGTTATTGTTTATCAGTTTCTAAATCCATCCAAGCCATGTTTTGTTGCTAGTTGTAGGGTAGATATGATTTTATATTGCATATACAAAAATACAAGTCGAAAGATATTTTAATTTCATTCTAGATGTCACTGGTTAGGCTATTTTTGGAATACTGTGTTCAGTCTTTATCCACTTAACATCATATTGTTAGAAATGGTCCAGAGAAGGGTTACTAGAATGGTGCCAGGAATGTAGGGGTTGTCATGTGAGGAAAGGATGAAATATCTTAAATTGTTTTCTCTTGAAAAAAAAAAGAGTTAGGGAGAATTTAACTGAAGTGTTTAAAATTGTACAGGGAATTAATAGTGTTGATGCATTATCGTTTTTAATACTTTATTTTGGTAAGGTAAGAGTTATTTTGTGATCAGACATTTTATTTTTATAACTAGGTGGTTATTCCATCCTCTGTGGACCATTAAGTTCTATGTTGTCCCAAGTTTTAACATCTCTAGATAAACTTGCTAAGAACTTTTACCTCTGGTGTTTAGGTTTTCTTTGGCAAGAGAAACCAAGACGTCAATGGACGCAACTATTCCCGTTATTGACGTCTCTTCACAATGTTTCTGAACTGTATCTGATCCAAAACTTGGACCAACACAGAAAACAAACCATATAAAGACGAATGTAGTCATTTTTAAAGACTTATTTTTCTTCTCACTGAAAAATAAAGAACATTATATAAATAGTTCTAACAAACAAGATACAGAAAAGTTTACGAAATATACAAAGTTAATAAACTGGTGTTATTTTGAAAAAACAGAACATTTATGGTAAGTAACATAAAACAACTATAAAATATGAAAGTTTGCAATTAACATTTAGTTTTGAGTTTTAATTTTATTTTAGATACCTGAAGTATCTAAAGAAGGTTTTATAAGGTGATCACACTGTTTATCTTTAACAACGTAGTTTGAGTTAGATTAATTTATTGTATAAAAGCAAAGGTAAGTCATTTAAATATTGAGAAATGACAGAAATGTCAGACCTATGTAGAATGAAACAATAACAGGATTAATATTGATGTATACTTGGATCTTCTCGTTGTACAGTACGTGAACTGCAAGATTTTAGTTACATTGTTCATCAGAGTTACATGATGTAGAAGTGTATTACGTACAGTTTTTACTTGAATAGAAAGAAAAAGAACAACGAATCCACTCTAACTGTTTCTTAAACCACAATTCTTCTAATAAAGTATCTTATTTTAAAAACTAAATATTTCCATTCTCCCTGAAACATTTTATGTTTCGATGTAGATTTTTCTTAAATAAAATTTGAATGTTTAAATACTCAGTAATGTTTAATATTTCTTCCACAGACTGTAGTTCAGTGGAAAGTCTGAGGAACTATAAAGTGGGTTTCTATACCCGGGGTGAACACACCAAATCACACGAAGCCTGTTGTAAAGTTTTGTGTGTAACACAATAACAAACCTTCTTCAAATGACGTAGAATTACTAGTCGCAACACAATAAGACTTGAATATATAATTAACAGACTTAAATAATAGACAATATCCATCAATTGTTAACAATACCAAAATAAACTTACCTTTTAAAATGAGGCTTTGTTGGTATAACTGCCCTTAGTAGCTGATGTATTTCAAGATAAGATGAAGTTTTAATCTCAGACACTAAAGAACAGAAGTGTTTTTTAAAGTCTCGTGAACTTTAGTTGTTCTAACTTGTTGTTCTCTCTAAAATCACATGATTAGAGTCGCGTGATAACATGACTCATCTAATATCGATATTATCCATACTAATGGATAAACTTTAAAAAACTGCACCTTAAACCAGTGGTTTTCAACAGGGTCCGCTCTTTGACCATCACGGGAAGAATTTCAAGTTCAAGGGAAGGAATTTTGGCTATGAGATAGTTATATATTTTCGCAAACTCTCCCTTAAACGCGACATGCAGGTTTAATTCACAGTCCTTCAAAATCGAGCCAGACGTTTATTACCATCTGGTTACCAGCAGATCAACTTCACTCATGACTGGTGTACCGTGACATAAACAGTCCTGTGTTTTCTTTTCATTTCTTCATGTTTTATGCCCGTATCAGTAGTTTCAGTATTCAGCACTGAGTGATCTATAAGGTAATATAGTGTTATCAGCCTGACACTCCATAAAAAACCTGCTAAATTAATAAAATCCAAGTGGTAGAATGCTTTGGTAAACATGAGATCGTGTGTGTACATATTGGCAGTTTTAGAGGTTGTGGGTGATTTTATGGATATCAAGGTAACAAATGATACTCACGTCTGTCTCATATCCACATGCAGCTGGCTGTGGGCCGCTGTTCTATTTAGAATTAATCATTAATAAGTTATATTTAAAATTAATACATCGTACGTTGTATTTACAATGCATTTACTTATGGTGTATTTCGAACTAATTTTAAATTAGTCGTGTTTAGAATTAATTCATTATACATACATATATATATATATATATATATATATATATATATATATATATATATACTCCAAATAACTTTTTTGGTCGTCGGCCTTATTTTTAAATATTCTAACAAGTTTTGAATCAACACAGAATAATTTTTTAATAGTTTGTTGCTGATTAATATAGATGATGTCATTTTTTTATATCTGTAAATAGCAGACATTGTTTAGTAACTTGATTATATGTGTAGGTGTGTTTTGTTATAGCAAAGTCACATCAGGTTATCTCCTGAGTCCACTGAGGGAAATCGAACCCCCGATTTTAGCGTTGTAAATCCGTAGACTCTGTGCAAGCGGGGAACACTTGATTATCTATACCAAAATAAAAATTGAAAGTATTAAAAATTAAGACTTGCGGTGCTGAAGAAAAATCAGCACGCGCGTCCAAAAAATTGTGGCCACAACCGTGAGTGTTTGTTCACGATGTGATTGTGTACACAGTTGTCTCCTCTGAAACTCATCCATTGTAACGTGTACACATTAGATACTGGAGACTGTAAACCATCAACACATTGGTAGTTAGGAAATAAAAAAATAAGAAGAAAACAGACATAACCTGAATAATGTTTGTTTGTGTGTGGAGAGAAGCGTTTTATTTTCAGATGTCAGCAATCATTTCAAGTTCAGTCAGATTAATATCACTACTTCCGTCAGATTCACTTTACTAACAATAAATCTTGTAGCCTGAACGGCTGGTTTTATCCGAAATAAAAATCCAGATTTTAAATATTCGTTAAACATAATACTATTATTTTTGCTTCTGTACAATATTGTATGTAATTCTGACAAGTAGTTTTCGTTTAAAGTTCTTGACTCCTTATTTCTATGTAACACCCTGTAAAATATTAAATCTCCTAAACCAAAGAGTGGCGAAAAGACTGGCTTCTTGAGTAAACGCGCAATTTTAATTATTTTTTCACAGCCATTACTTCTCTGTCCCACCTCGTAGACTTGTTTGTAAGTTTCATCATAAGTATATTTTCCATACACGTAAGTCTGTTTGGTCCTTCGCACTATATCGCTCGGTGATATAACCACAGTAATTCTTTGTTTTCCACTATTATTCATCATATGTTGGGTGTGTGTTTACTGAACACAGTTTATTTTCATGTACTTACTAATATAAAATCTTTGTAAATGATTTTTGCTCTCTAGCAGGTTTTGGATACAACTGTCCAAGTTTTTACTGTTACTCAGTATTAAGGTGTGGTATTAACTTGTTGTGTGTACCTACTACTAACTTTAGCTATATTCATATCACGTTAATCCTATCGTATTTATTATGCCACTTTCCAATAAAGCTAATTCTTAATACGAATAAGACTTATTGTGCCACTTTCAAATTAACCTAATTCTTATCAAATATCACTCTTCTCGTGGCACTTTGAAATTAAGTTCTTAAGATATATAAGATTTATTGTGTATATGTGTGCGTGTTTAGAATCAAGTTTTGTCCATCACAAGTATCGAAACATAGTTTATCGCGGTGTGAGTCCGCTTTGTCACTGGGGAGCAAAACATATTAAACCATTTTGAAAATAATCTAATTCTTAATACATATAAGATTTATTAAGTAAGTTTTAAATGAAACTACTCACAGTGACATTTATATAATAGGTCGTACGACACAGGAATTTTCTATAAAAAATACTATTAATCATAAGGATCCTTAGTTATGAATGATACGTAAATCATAAACGTACTTATATGTTCAGTCTACTTTAGGTCATCGTTAGTGGCTATGTTTTGGTCATTTTCTCAAAAATACCTAACACAGTTCAATCTGCTTAGTTAATATAACTGTGGCATGTACCATGCTTATCGTTTTGGTTAATCTAATTATTCATATTTAATAAATTTACTGCTATGTATTAAAGACAACTGTAGACAACTGAAATATATATTGAATTACTTAAACTTAGTACTGTACATTACACAAACATATATTAGTTTATGTCTATTTTGTATCTTGCATATTTTGGCTAAATGTCTAGAGAACAGATGTATTTATACCTTTCCTTTCTTCTGGAATATTTACATAAGGATACTTGTGCACTTAAGACACGTATTAAAACTGATAATGTTATAGTGGTTTTCTTTGGCTTCACTTGTGAAAGTGTATTTATTGCTTCACTCATGGAGTTTACGAATCCATAAAACTTGAGAATTCAATTATTATTAACATTTGTATCAACTGAAAATATTGTATTTAAAACTTTATTATGCTGTTTTGTAACATATTTCAACTGGTTTTAACTTTAAGTATAAACAGAATTATCTGAAGGATGTAATAATTAGTCTGTAACGAAACTAGAAAGTGTAATAACATTTAAAAAAAAACTATTTATCCACTAATGTTTACTTGTAAATATTTTGAGGATGCGTTTGTGTGAAAATACCTGGAGTGAATTTTATTTCTGGTTGTTTATTAGTTCACAGCGCTGTGAAAGATGACTGGGATTTATCTTCATTTCATTACTTTTATAGTTTCATTTGTTCATATGAATGATTGCATCAAGTCGCTTTTACTACGTTTTCACGTGACTTTCCGTTATTCATTTTGATAATTTATGTCCTTTATTGAGTATGAATGTTATATTTAAATGTATAAAAGTAGAAAATAAATAATTTGTTTATTTCTTATAATTTTCTTCATTTTCATAATGATAAAGATTTCTTTTATCTTTCATATGGAGATATTTAAGTTTGGTGATTTTAAAGGGTAAATGAGAAAAAGATATTTAGCTAGGACTGATTTACAGTGTTTATTTATGGTATGATTACTTAAATTAATAGCTTGTTCGTCAGTATGAAACTAAAAATAAATAATGTTAGTCAGTCAATTCAGTCTAAATATTTGGACATGTTCACGTTGAGCAAGTTGTCTATTCGTTCCATTGGTTTCACTTGTTTAGTACATCGATGTAATCAACACTGGTAACGACGATTCTCATGTTAGTACAGTACACACTGAACTATTTCAGTAAATTGTTTGTTATGTTGATGCTTCGTTCAAAATTCTTGATTCAGCATTTGCTCCACCAATAATACTCGCCCTTCACGACGTGTGTCGGGAAGAGGGTACATTGCCTTGGTCAATCTCACTACTCGTTTGTGAACGAGTGGCTGGTGATGACTAGGTGCCTCTATTCTTTCGCTGCTAAATTACGGACGGCTTGCGGAGATAGTTCTCGTGTAATTTTGAGACAAATTTAACACAAATCAATAGCTTATTTATACAAATCTGTTAACGTAATGAATTTTGTAAAGTTTGGTTTTATTCTTTAAAGCGGAGAAACTTTGAAATGACGTGTGAAAGATTGCATTCTGAAAGAAAGAAAATGTCAGCATTCACTTTTTAATTTTAAAGTCCCATTTTTCAGAGACACAGGCAATAGTTCATTTCCATATTGTTTTATCAGGACATCAGCAAACAGTGTGATCGAAGTAAAACGATGATTAACAATTCTATGTCCTTTATTGATATATTAATTCTATATTGGAGATGAAGAAATCGTATCATGTAACACCAGGGACAGAGATAATGTTTTCGGGATTTTACAAATTTCACCTTCAGTATTCAAAGCAAAACAATATATATATCATTTCTAAGTAACTAAATAAAATACATTACTGAAATAACGATAATTTAATCAAAACTAAAATACATAGAAAGTAAACTACTAACAATAAAAATTCTGCACATATTTTAAATGGGACAATTTTAATGAAGGTTGCGTGATATTCGGTGATAGTTAAAGTTGTTTGATGTAGATGGTTTCTTTAAGTACTAATTCCAGATCAGTGTTATCACTACAAAGAATATTGATATTTTAAAGTTCGTGTCCTGTTTCTTCACCATGTTGACGAGTAAACAAAAACCATGAGTTACTTGTTTCTGTATTTTCGTGAACAATTTCATATTTCATTAGGTCTAACTAGTATCTGGGGTTTGATTTTGTCAATATAACAGGTCATACAGTCTTCAAACGTATAAATATATACAAGCCAGGAACAAAGAGAAATTCAAAAGCCTTTTTTGTCAGAAGAAAGTTTGTGTGTATGATATGAGTTAAAACTAATCTGGAACTAAAACATAATTTGTGAGTTATAAAAAAGTTATTATTTATCATCGTACTGCTTTGTACGTTTTGTTCTTTGACCTATACTCTTTTAACTTACCTGTTTTTTTAGACTAACACGACTTGTGAGCAACTTTCCGGTGTTGAGTGGAGGTCATTATATCAAATTTTATACTTGTGAAAAATAATTATAAGTATCTTCGAAGAGTTTTACTCAGAAATGCTTTGTAATTTGTCGTTCTGTAACATTCGTTGTGTAAAACATAAAGAAGAATGAAATCCAGTCCAGACTTTCACGTTTGTTTTCTTACGAACTTTCACGAGTTTCTCAAGTGGACAGTTATAAATAGTATGGCTGTATTCGTTAACAGTAGACAGTCAACCTATAATAGTATAAATTATTTATTGGTATTTTTATTTATATATTTTGTTTTCGATATAAAGATTGATATTAGATATCACGTACATTACCATTTACCATATCTGACATTCAGTTTTATTTACATAGTTATATTTATAGTTAATGGTTTGTTTTGATTCACAAAATTGTACCAAATATACTACAGAATAATTAGCTGAGATAACTTGAAATTTACTGGCTGAAGTGTTAACGGAAACTAGAAAAAAAGATGAGGGAAAAAAAGGATTTCTGTTCGTCTGCCAGTTTAACTGGATGAATTCAGAATATTGGAAATGTTTGCTTGACTGAAACAAATTTATTTTGGAAAGACAATGTAATGGGTTTCCCAAAATTGTTTATTAGCCACCGTTTTGAAAAGTTTTAAGACTATACGCATCAAGAATGTTATATCAGATTACTATATATACTCTAAAATATCTGGTTTCATACTATTTTTCATAGAATATCTCTATGTTCTTACATAACTGCAGCCTTCATTATGCAAAAATATTTTTGCTCGCACTGGCCTTGAAACGTTCACCTACCCCACGTTTTAACTTCATTCAGCTCCGTTGTTGTATCTAAATAAACATGCCCAGCCTTCAACTAAAATACACTCTACTGTCACAGCTGGCTTCCCTATGTATAAAGTGTATACCTTATGTTCAATATGAACATAAACATTTAACGTGGTCCATCTTCTTCCTCGTGATAGTGCAGGGAATATATTAGCCAATAAAATACATCTAAAGTGTTCTACTTACTTTCCATACCAGACCTCCAATGAATCAACCCATAGGAGATGGAATAACAGGGGATTCTCAGCCGATATGTATATTTTTTGGTTGGTACACCTTTTGAAACAATACAAGCCTTTTCACACATATAAGCCATGCTCCTTGTTCGTTTGTCTTAGAGATTTGTTATTGAGGCAACTGCCACCTTTACTCAGAAGATTTCTTATAATGCAACGAAAGATTTCCACCAATGATTAGACAAGACCTTTTTGTTTTCTCTCACCCTCTATAATTTTTGCACTGGTGAAACTTAGTATTTATTCACTTTATTATATCTGAGAAATGTGTTTTTGGTAATTTACGTGTTATTAAATGATAGAAATTTGCTTTATTTTTCGACTTATGTTTTTCAATTTATGATCTCGTAAACAATGGAACATTGCTGAAGTCTCCCTGAATTCCTATATCCATTCCTTCTTTTCCTACGAGATCGTTTCAACAATTCATTCCTTCAATTCCCAAGTGTTCTTTCTCTTTAACTGTCACTCCTCCACGACACTGAAGCTACACGAGCAGCTGATCCAAAGTTTGCATTTCCATACATCCTTCTTACTTAGTGGTATGTATGTCAGAGAACGTTATATCTCGCTGGGTATTCTCCATCCTATAAAATCCTGCAGGTACTTTGTGAGCAGAACTGGTTTTAGAGAGGTATTGGACTAACCAAATAATATTAATTAGCTGAAGAATCCTCATCATATCTTCTTTAGAATTTTGATTCCCGGGATGTCTGGTATGGAAGAGAGGCAGGCTAGTCTAAATGTATTGTGTTAGTTACGATACCGCACCCTATTATGGAAAGGTCTATCAGCCATGATATCTACAATTGAGAATGTACTTCCTCTTTTTAACACCCAGTTTAGTGACACAAACTTTGAGATGGGTGAAGCCTGTATTTGGTTCATGTGTATTGCGTTCTCCTACGACTGTTTTCCTTTAACTAGAGATGTCACACTCTATAGAGACAAATTTGGACTTTTTCTGAAGAATGCTCTTCTAGGTAAATAATGCACTGTTTCTTCTAACAAGTCAATGTGTTATTTCAGTTTTATGTAAGTTAGGTAAGATATTGTAACATTTTCTTACACTGATATATCGACTCACACTTCCACGTTGGTGTAGGATGGAGATTCAAGACAGGTGACGAATAAACACACTTTTGCACATGGAAAACAGCACTGAACAATAAAACTCATACCAGAAGAGATATCTATATGAAATATATTTGCAATGTAGGAAAGTGTTAAGTTTTTATGGGTTTATAAACAACCTACAACAGCCTTTTCTGCTTGGATCCTCAGTTTGAAAACCATAGACACTATAAATGTAAGGCAAAGTTTAAACTGACATCACTGAAACTTTATTGAAACTTTATCTATGTAATCTTGTGTATATACAAATAACTATAGATGAAGATGAAAATATTTATAATAAATGTTCAATATATTCGCACTCTACAAATAGTTCACTTCCGAGTTTGAATTAGTGCTTGAAACATAAAATGGTTATACGATCATATTCAAGAGAAAGGTTTACAGTGAACAAAGTAAAAAATAAATTAACTATATAAACATAATTATATGGTGTCACACTAACAAAATTTATTTTCAACCAGAAATGTTTATAAATGACATAGTGTAAAATAATACATATAAGCATGATGAATGACGTAACAACAACTCTTTTTATTTTCAAATAAAAAGATCTATAATGAACAAAATGTAAAATGAACCACATCAGTATGATGTAATGACATCAAGAGAAGGGTTCAAGTAGTGTGATGTGGCAATCAGAGCATGTGTAATGCCACATAACTGGCTAGGATGTAAACTATTATGAGAACAACAAAATGAACCTGTAGTAGAAGGATTTTATCTGAAGAATAACGTAATTAAAGTTCTTGCATTCAAGTGTTTTGTCATTGATGTCACGTGTTATAATTTGTCTTGAACGATTCTACTATTTATGTAACGTACTTCACATATTACGAGTTCGAATAACTGGATATTCTAATTTTAATTTAGAAGTACTGGCGTTAATAGTACTGGCATTTTACATACACGTATTGTACGTTATTGATTCTTACACTCCAGAAAGTTCCACAAATTTAAAAAGAAAACAGGCTGGAATTTTGCAATACACGATTAACGGTATACGTTACATGTATTTCAAGACATTTACTCTATTTAAAAATGAATACTAAAGAAATATATATTAGTAAATTCGTCATACTGGATATATAAACGTGTTTTCTTTAAATAACCATTTTCAAGTAAATATCTTTCGCATGTTAATTGTTGTCACTGTAACTGAGTGATGTGGTACGTTTATAGCATTCCAGGGAAATATGACAATATTCACTATTACTAAATGTGGGGAATGACTTGATTGTTAAGACAGTACTTTAGAATCGCTTATTGAGAGAGGAAAGATAAATTCTAGATATTGACAAGCCTGATAAAAATTCCTTGTTACACTCTGGAATTGTTTGGTTCCCTAAAGGTTTATCAACTTGAAATATTAACTATATTCTCTCCTTCTAAAAATTTAAATGTTCCATGTGAATGGCTAAAGCAACACTTAAACAGAATAACTGCTGTGGTTAAAAACTAATTTATTTTGAGCATTTGTGAATGTATTTTAAATGATAATGTTACAATGACGAACTCACAAAAACATAAACTAAGACGATACGAATCACAACTGAGAGTAATGACTGTAAATAAAACACCATTTACAGAAAAAGAAACTTGCTAATATAGAAACAAGGAATTTTACCATTACTTGTCACACCAATAGTTTCATTATTTAGTGGTTTGGCAGGAAGGGGTGTTGGTAAAGAAGTGATAAGCTAAAAATATGAAAAAAAACGAATAGTTCTCGTTTCTGACGAACTGGTACATTGTCTTTATCAACCCATGGCTTATGAAAGACTCGTGTATAAAATATCCAACTCTGTAGATAAAGACATATAGTTAGACCTTTAATTCACAAGCTATACAATATTGTTGTTGTTGTTCTTGAATTAATCACAGAGCTACACAAAAAGCTATGTGTACTCTTCCATCCAAGGATATAGAACCCGGTTTCTAGTATTGTAAGTCCCCAGACATACGCTGTTCCACTGAGAGCAATATGAGCCATAGAACCCAGTAAAAATAAAATGGAATTTTTGACTCAAGTAAATTTAGTGATCTTTGACAGTGTTCCTCAAAAATATAGAAAGTTGAAATTCTACCTTGCTTGACACGATCCAGTAAGAATATAAAGTGGAATAATCATGTAGAAAAAGTGATTATGGAAGATCAATCCCAAACAGTAACATAATCAATAATATTCTGCAAAATCAATATTTAACCTCTTTTTTGGAACAAGGAACAGGATGAAAGATGACGAAAAATATTATATTATTCTCGATATCGTTACTTTCTAGACAGGTTTTCTGCCAAAAATGATATTATAATTTAGTTTTAATCACTTGTAAATATATGATAAATACTCCTTCTTTAATTTGTTGTTGTTTATACTTCGTTGGTTATAACGTAATATCAAATTCCTAATAATTACAAGTTCATAAATGATCACAAAATAACAGCCTCGATACGAGAAAATATCTTCCAGGAGTAATGTTTTTCCAAAAAAATTATATCTCTGTTAGGTTCTTTGAGTTAAGAAATAAGTAAAATTTGATGACTAAGAAGAATGAAAAGGTCAGAATATCTATCTATTTTCACATTCTGGATGACGAGCCAGCGGTATTCTACATTCTACTTTTAGTGATAGTTTGGCAGAATTACACGTTACAGCTTCAATGAAAACAATGTATCTTATACTTAGATTCAAGACTTTTAAACTTTAAGGAAATGTTCTTTCGTTTACTCGCATATTACAATGACCATGTACTTATCACCGTTTTCAGATGTTTTTATATTTGAAAGATATTTCAGTTAAAAATAAATAGGTTGCTAATTTTGTGTATGTAATTTATTGGAGTAAATTTTCAAAGCCTCAGGGCTGAACATTTTCTCTGTTTCATTGTATTTGAGTTTTTAAGATTATTTTCAGACATGTTATAAGTTATTTCACTTCTACACTGATATTAGATATTTTTGATCAAGAATCCTCATATACATATTTAATATTGTTAGTTCTATCCGCTAAAAAGTTCTATATCCATCTGCTTATACTTTCATTAATATTTTCATACTTTAACTTATACTCTATGGTATTGTACCAAACGCTAACAAATGTTTTTTTAACATACAAAAATACATTTATTGTGGCTTGATTATGATAAAATGATTTATATATTGATTGAATTAATACACTGTAATATAAGAAGTCTGATCGATGTTATTTTTTTGTAAGCTTACAACGACAGGCCCGCCCCAGTAGCTCAGCGGTATGTCTACGGACTTCCAACGCTAAAAACCGGGTTTGATACCCGTGTTAGGTAGAACACAGATAGCCCACTGTGTAGCTTTGTACTTAATTCAAAAGTACAACTACAAAGGCAGCTTAACAAACTATGTAGCTAAAATTGTCTGGATTTCATCTCTTGGTTTGTATTTTAGATATTACACTAATTATTGTTTGTTTCTACGTGTTTCTGTAATAGCCATAATACTTGTTAGATCTATTAGTAAAAAAGTCTGATGTTTCTAATATTCTATTTTTTAATAGAAAAAAAAGAGCAAAATGTCACGATAAAACAAAACATGGTAGGATTGGAAGACATTGAAGAGAAGTTATATACGTCGATGAAGAAATATCAGTGAATAATTAGCCAGATGGGAAGGAAATATGGCGACAACGTGTGTTGAAACGAATATGAAAGGATAAGTTCATAATTCCTGGCGTTGAAGTTAAAGATTTATTTTGATAATTTTCTCATTGAAACCACCAAAGAAGACATTAAAAAATGAATAAATTATTTGATGTAGTGATTTTTCTATTAGGGGTGGCATATTCCAGTATTGTGTCACGAAAAAAATATATACCCAGTACTTCTAAATTTATTTTCCTCATTTTTTAAACTATCTGTGACATAAATTTGAATTTAATTTTTATTCCTTGTTGATGATAATATAAAGTTGATTTTTTTATAATTTGTGTTTCTGTGTTCTGGAATTTGTTAATATTTTTCAACACATTATAATAGAAATACTTGAAATTTTTTGTTCTTTTGGATGAAAATATATGTAGTAATCTTTCAACATTAACACAAATTGATATAATTTATTTATATAACACATAGCCAACAATAGTTAGATATATATATTTAAATATATTTCCTTTATTTCATGAATTCAATAGAAAATTGGATCAAGTAATATTTTTAACATATTCCATTTCAGAATTAGATTTTACTTCCTTTTTCCAAATAATTCTCCCACCATGCTATTTATTTGTTGTTTCTCAGACTCGAGAAGGAAAACCTTGATACAGTCGGTAAACATGTCGTTCTTGAAGCAGTTCGATCTGAAAAAAAAATTTAATATATTTAACACTTCTATCCTATTCTTTTCTTTTCTGTAGAACGTAAATATATAACAAAATTTATTTATTGTAAGAGTATTAAGTATTTTTCTAACATATCTTCTTTAGTATAATTATATATGAAGCATTTTCTTAATTTTGTTTTAATCTTTTAGGAAAGTACAGAAACATTAAATATGTAAGAGAACATTTAAGAAAACAGTGGAAAAGAAAAATTTGTAAAATGTTAAAGAACAGATTTACAGCAACATAATTTAACCTCCCTTTTCCGATGGAGTTAAGGTTGTGGTTCTATTTGAAATCGGGGTGTAGAGGTTTGTACAACCTAACATAATCTCAATAAAACTGTCATTACTTACTTTAGTGATATCTGTTGATATATTTTTGTTGTACGTTCCAATATAATATTGTAAGAATAAGAACACCAGATAAATATATAGTTTAATAGTGAGTATTGATCAATAATCACATTATTTTTATCGTTACAGGAGGCACAAATATACATGGATTTTATCCATTTTCAACCAATTTATATCAATTAGTTCTAACTAATTTAGGGTTGGCCAATACTTTTGTAAGGGTAGATATTTTGTATCTCGTTGGTTAGCCCAGTGGAAAACTATATAGAACAAGCATGTTTGGTTAGGGCAATTTCAAATCATAACTCACAGAGTGCGTGTCGAAAGCTGTATCCACCAAATCTTTCGAGACTCTGTAAATTTATTAATGTTCTATAATAACCAACTCTTAATTATCACCAGCAGAATTTGTGAATGAGCGGAACCTGGTAAACATTATAACATTCTTCACAAATTTGATTAAGCCGAACAAGATTGATACTGTCGTATATTCCCATACATTCTTGGTCAGAGAAACCACGTTTTTCACTTAACTGGGAAGAACATGAGGGAGCTAGAAGAAATGATACTAATACAGCGGATAGAAGTGATAAACTCATGGTCATTGTCATCTGCAAACAAACGAAAGCATGTTTTGAAGAGTTGAAAAGTCTATAACCTAATCGTGAGTTATATTATTGTTATATAAGCTGTAACTTGTAATTCTACCATATTATTCAGCGTTAAATTTGCTAAAAGGAGAATATAAAATATCTATAGATATGTCGCCAAAGACTCTGATTTCAAATAAATTCTAAATAATTATAATGTTTTAAAATAACACGGTTAAGAAACTATCGAGCCAAAGAGAGTGACAAAGAGACTTACCATACAGATTTCCACTTAAAGAACACTGTAATGTTGGTGAGTGGAAGATGTATAATGATAAGACAGTTAGATATCCTAAGCTTTAAATTAACCTGCTATTGCTCAATTCATAAGATCCAAGAGAATAATAAAAATATGGAAAAAAATATTGCTCTGGAAGAAAAATTCTCATTACAGGACATTAAACGTGATTATTAATACATTCACGTCTTACTTCAATACCATACCTTCAACTAATTTCCATATGTAATTTAACACCATAATTACATATCTTGTATCGTTGTGTGAAGAATAAAAGTACTTCTTTTATGCAAACTGCTATAAGAGTGGCATTGTAGCAATATAGAAAAGTAACCTTAATCCGTTGAATTGTTTTGCAGGAAGTTTTTCTTTGAGAGTTTCTTATACTTGTTTTTCACGAATGGAGTCTCAATCTCTGTTTTTTTCAAGGTATTTTTGGAAACAAATAGTATCTTACAAGAACTAGTTCTGGGATTCTCTGCATCTTATTTTTGAACTTGTAATTATTAAAAAGGTTGATATTTCGTAATTATTGCCGAATCATGAAACTTAACCAAGAGGAACGTGTATTTCTCCTATTTTTATAATTGATTACATTTCATTTAGAATGCCATAAGATTTTAATTATATAAAGATCTACAGTGATTTTAAGATTTCCAGAAAATTAAACTAAATTTATCTACAAGATGATGATATCAATAATAATGTTTAATTTCTCGTTTCTTCTCTTATAGTTACTAGTATTACAGTAAATGTTAGAATTTAAAAAATTATCATCCAATTTTAAATTAAAAAATCACCCTTTTCCTGAAACGAAAGACAATTGTATTAAACTTTGAACAAACAATGTATTTGAAATTTATAATTTTATTTTATAAGTTACTCCGAAAAATTACAAGGAAATAATAACTCTGTAGTTTTTATATAATTAGCATTTGATCCCTTTTAAATTCCGAAATTCCGTTATTATTCATATTTCAATAAATTCAAACATTTCTAGAATGAATATATAACCGTAAGTTCAATATTGTTTTGCATTAATAGAAATAAGTCCTAAGAATGTTGTTGTTCTTCTCCATCTTGTTGCAGCAAAATCATGGAATACTTAAGAGTACCACACTAAAGATAATATTTGCGTTGGTAGACAGTAATCTGAAATACTACTCCATATTTCGGTGATGAATTTTGATATTATGGATTAAATGTGTTTTGTACTGAAATGAAACAATTCGTTATAGAATATTCAATTAGATGAATGTATGTTAGAATAAAGGGAATGGCTTACAGCTATAAAACACGGTACATGTTTTGGTAAATTCCTCTGACAGCTGGGCCAAAATCCCTATTTGATTAGAGCCATAGAAGAAAACTGGAAACAATAATGAGATTTTCAAACTTTGTATTATAATGTGTCACTAGAATTGGGATTGTCCACTGGTGGCTATAGAAAGAATCCCAGATTGAATGAAATATATTATTGTTAATAAACTTTAAAATAATAACCAATAACAAGAGAGATATATTTTGTCAAAGCGTTTTATATGTATAAAAAACTGTTAAGATTGGATATTCAGTCATATAAACAAGAAAATTAAGAAAATATATTGAATATATAAACTGAAACTGTATGAAGATGCCAAATGAAAGTAAATAATTTAAAATTTTGTGTTTTTACATCAGGTGATCTGCTGTGTGCACCGTGAGAAATCAAAACCCTATTTTAGCGTTGTAAACCCACAGAATTACCGTTGTTCCAGCAAGGGCAATATTTTAAACGACCTAACAAACATGATTCTTATGTTAAATAACGAGTATGACGAATGAAATAATTTGAATACCCGGTGAAAAATATAACGAAAATATACTTTTGTTTGTTTTTAATAAAATAATATTTTGAAGCTGTAATTGAGAATGTAACACTTTTTGTTATGCACAAAGCTACACAAAGAGCTCTCAGTGTTCTGCGAACTACGAGTATCGGATCTCAATTTTTTATAGTTTAAGTCTTCAGATATGACCCTGTGCTTTTTTGAAGAAAAACGAAACTCTTACCTTTATAAAATATAGTTTCGTCATGAATACATAACAATGTCAATTTCGAAGTAACTTCAATAAGATTATTTTATGTGTATCAGACAGATTTGATAGAATTTTGACTAACACCATCAAAGATAAATTATTTACGTATATTTCTTTTCTTGGTGAAGAGTTTCGAAAGATTATTTACTGTAACATCTAGATCTATCTTTATATTATATTTTATTTCGAGTGCTGTTGGTAACTGTGATCCTTCTGTATATCATTTGACTTCTGTACGTAACAGAACCCTTTAACTCTGTACTATTTTCAGTAATAATGACTTTCTATTAAATTGTAGTGTGTTGTGTTTGTCTATTACCTTCACCTAAATTTTACTTTTTATCATACCTGACACTTGTATTGGAGTAGAGTGTAATATTACGTAATGTTTAACACATCATTTAAATTCTTGTGTTCTTTTCATAGAACCAGATTCTGAAGTTAAAAATTGTCATCTATTCAGTATTATAGGAAATAGGATATATTTTTACAGAAAAATACAAGACTGACAGTTCATTTTACCCTGATGGTCTTTTATGTTATTATCTTCTTAATAAAATATAGTTGTTTCATAAATATTAAGAATTACTCTATGCATTTGTTGTTAACAGATTAATCACATTTTCTTTCTCCAATTATATTTTCCAACTTCTAGCCACGTAGTTGTTAAATACGTGAATGTATTTATTCAGAAATATTTTACTAAGTATTTATATATATATTCCATTCAGAATTACTTTGTTTGTATGTTTTACAGTATACTACACTGATATATGTGAGCATTTATAGTAAAGATGACAGCACCAAATATCTTATACAGTATTATTTCAATAAATGTTTACTTGGTGATTTCGATGAATAAACTTTAAATATAAATTTTCAACTTTAACTCTTAGCCAAAAATTTAAGAACTATCCTTACATAAAGTTTAAACTTCTAGAATCTAAGCACAAGTTACTTTGTTTTCATTTGAGCTGTAACGAGTAATTCTGACAATCTATTAAACAATGAATTTATTAAAATTACATTACAGAATATCGCTGGATTGCTAACCAGAATGTGAAACAGATAAATATATTTTGGTTTCATACTTTCATATTATCAAATCATTCATCTATGACTTAACTCATAGGGCCTAAGAGAATTGGAAAAGTTTGGAAAAAATTACTACTGGAAGATATTTTCCCATTTCAAGGTGTGATTTTGTGATTATTATTATATTTACGTCGTAATTCAATACCGTACTTCAGACATCTTTCAATGCCTTTTCTGGCACCATAGTTGTTCATACCGCTTCGTTATGTAAAGCTCTGTTTGCTTTGTTTCAAATTTCCCGCAAAGCTGCACGAGAACTATGAGCCAGCCGTTCGTAATTTAGCAGTAAAAGGCAAAAGGAAAGCTGTTTGAGATAGGAAAATTCCACCTTAAATTTTAAAGAATATTGATGGTTTTGTAAAGTACAGGCCCGTTCTGACTAATGGGGTTGCAATACTATAGCTAATGTTGGTTACTATCGTTTGTCACTTTCGTATTTGCTGTGGTTTATTAGTATGTCGTGATAAAAAGTGGTGATATCATGTTACAAATACATTATATTAAAAAAGGTGTGTCCAAAAACACAGATTCACCATGTTTTACACATCATAGTGCCCGAAATTGAGCACTAACTATCAAATGAATGAATATTTGTTCTCAACTTCTTTTTAGTGGTACCAATGTATCTACCAGTTTGGCCGTCAATTTTGATTTTATTCCTTTGGGTCTACACTCAGTAATTTTATGAGCCACAACATATTATCACACTTAAGGTATGTTTCATTGGATTACAATAACTTCAGAAACTAAACATCTCGTGACAATCACCAGAGAAATAAACAAAAAGTAGCGATAATTTATAAACCTACACCTAAACCTTATACAGATATCAGCAGTAAGTATCAAACAGTTAAACTCAAATAATGGATAACGTTTTCTATAGATTTGAATTCCGTGTAACAAACACATCGTAAATAGACATCTAGCAACAGTCGTAACAGTCTTAACTTGTCGTAGCAATCGTCACAGTAATTTTGACGGTTTTGTTTTTTGAATTTCGCACAAAGCTACATGAGAGCTATATGCACCAGCCGTTTCTCATTTACCAGTGTAAGACTAGAGGGAAGGAAGATAATAATCACCGCACACCGTCAAACTTGGGCTACTTTTTTACCAATGGATAGTGGTATTGAACGTCATATTATAATGGCCAGGTAGGTGTAAGGCGTTCGAAACGTAATCTGAGAGTCGCGGATTCGAATCCCCATCGCACCAAACATGCTTGCACTTTCAGCCGTATGGGCATTATTATGTGACGGTCAATCCGACTGTTAGTTGGTAAAGAGTAGCCCAAGAGTTGGCAATGGAGGGTGATGACTAATTAGTTGCCTTGCCTATAGTTCAACTCTGCTAAATTAGGGTCGGCCAACACAGATAGTCTCGAGTAGCTTTGCGCAAAATTCAAAAAAAGGAAAACCAAACTTGTTTTTGACATTTTAAATATAAATCTCTATTTTTTCTATATAATTTTGAAAACAAATAAACACCAACGAGAATTATCTTTAGGATTCTTTTTTCCTCTTTAGGTCCTTTATGAACTTATAATTGATTATAGCTAAATTACAATATTATTAATTTCGGATTACATAATGTTCTTCACCGATTATAAAAAATTCAGAATGTTTATCTTCCTTGTTAGTTACAGTCGTGTGAAAAAGTTAGGACACCCTATAAAAGCCTGTGTATTTTTGAAACATTTTTGGATATATAGATACTTAATCTCAATTTTAACAATACTGAGAGATTATAGGAATATAACTAAACAATTAAAACTGAAGAAAAGACTTTTCAAGATCTTCTGTAAATGTAATTCTACAAAAATGCATATTCTAACTGAGGAAACAGTTGGAACACCTCACATTTATTCCCACTTGGTAAAGAAAGAACTAAAAAATATGATCACAGTAATTTTAGTTTTTTCATATTCTAAAATATCTCTGATGGTGGACTTTATTTCGGTATCTTTTTATTTCTTGTTGATGATAATCTATAGTTGTTTATTTTTTTATATTTGTGTTTCAATGTTCAATGAATTTGTTTATGTTTTTCCAAGATATTTTATTGGTACTTTGTTTTCATAATATAATAGCTTGTAATATCACAACATAAATATCATATGATTCAGTTGTATAAAACAGAGCTAACATTCCTTGGAAAAATATCTTTATTTATATTTTATTTATTTCATGAATTCATCAAAAGCTTGGATCAAATAACAAGTTATCATATTAATGTATTCCATTTCAGAAGACGATACTACTTCCTTTTTCCAAATAATTCTCCCACCATGCTATTTAACTGTTGTTCCTCAGATTCAAGAAGTAGAACCTTGATACAGTCGGTGAACATGTCGTTCTTGAAGCAGTTTGATCTGAACAAAAAGATTAAGTACATCTAGCAATTTTATCCTGTATAATAATAAGAAAAATTAATTATTGTAAGAGAATAAGGATAGGGTTCATTTTTCAAATATACTCTTTAGTATAATTATATGTGAACGTTTTTTTAATTTTGTTGTAATCTTTCTCGAAATCATTATAGAATCTTCAAATAAATAATAAAATATATCATTAAATACAACAGTGGGAAATGAAAATTGTAAATTGTAAAAGAATAGACTTATAGCAACAGTCCACCGAGGGGAATTAACCCTGATTTCAGCGTTCTTCCCAGATACCGCTGAGTTAGGGCTGTAGTTCTAGTTGCTTTTGAAACTGGTGGTGTTCTGGTTTGTTGAACATGACATCATCTCTATAAAGCTGTCTTTACTTACTTTACTGATATTTGTTGATATATTTCTCTTATATGTTTTAATAGAATATTATAACAATAAGAACACAAGATTATTAAAGAATTTAGTACTGAATATTGATCAAACTTCAGTTTATTTTTACTGTTACAAGTCACAAAAACATACATGGATTTTATTTATTTCCACCTAGTATTAATTTCTGATGACTTTAGTCCGAACTATATGGGCAAAAATATTGTAAGGATAGATATTTCATACCTTGGTGGTTATCGAGAAAAAACTCATATTGGACGAGCATGTCAGGTAAGAGCAATTTCAAATCATAACCCCCAAAGTGAAAGTCGAAGGCTGTAGACACTAGACTTTTTGAGACTCTGTCAAGTTATTAAATTTCTATAATAACCAGTTCTTAATAATCACTTGCAGGATTTGTGAATGAGCGGAACCTGGTAAACATTATAACATTCTTCACAGATTCGATTCAAACGAGCAAGCTTGGTACTGTCTTAAGGTCCCATACATCCTTAGTCAGTAAAACTATGTTTTTCTCTTAACTGGGAAGAACATGAGGTTGTTAGAAGCAATGTTACTAATACAGCATATGGAAGTGATAAAAACATGGTCATTGGCATCTGCAAATATATGAAAGTACCTTTTGTAAAGTTTGAAGGCCTAAAACCTAAGCGTGTGTTATTTTATTGTTAATTAAAATGTTACTAGTAATTTTGCCCAAATATTAAGCGTTAAGTTTGCTTTAACGAGAATATAGAATATCAGTAATTATGTCACCAAAGAGTTTATATCAAACTGGTTTTTAATAAATTTTGAATAATTATAATCTAAAATAATGCGCTTATGATACCATTGTATCAATTAACGAAAGTGAAAAAGTGAAAAATACAGGTTTACCATACAGGTTTCTAGTTAAACAACACTGTGACGCTGGTAAGTGGAAGATTCTGAATGAGAAGACAGTTAGATATTCTAAGTTTTTATACCTATCTGTCATCAGATTAACCTCTTATTGCTCAATTCAAAAGACCCAAGAGAATTATAAAAAATGGAGAAAAATGTCACCCTAGAAGAAATCTTCTCATCACTGGTCTCTAAATGTCATTATTAATTCATTCACGTCACAGTTCAATACCGTTCTTCCCACTAATTCCCATATGTTTTTATACCATAATTACATTTCTCGTATCGTTGTGTGAATGATTGAAGTACTTCTTACTTGAAAACTGCTGTAAGAGTGGCTAAGCAGCAATGAAGAAAGACATCCTTAATATGTTGAGCTGTTTCACAAGAAAATTTTTATTTGAAGGTTTCTTACAGTTGTTTGTCACCATTTGAGTATGAATCTCTATTTTCTTCTGTCCCATTTTTAGAAAGAAATAGCATCGAACAAAAACTACCTCTAGAAGTCTCTGTATATTATTCATTAACTTCTAATTATTAAGAGTTTGATATTCCATATTTACCGCCGAAGCACGAAGCTTAGTCAACAGTAACATATGTATTCCTTCTTTTTTTACAATTGATGGCTAAATTAGAATATCATTAAATTCTAATTACATAAAGATCTATAGTTGTTTTATAACTTACAGAATATTAACTAATTTATCTGATTACTTTTGTTTAGTTCACAGTTTTATCTACAAGGTGATGATATCGAGAATTATGTTTGAGTACTCGTAATTTCTCTTACAGTTACTTGTGCTACAGTAAACGTTAGAATTGAAAAATATATCTTCCATTTTAAATTATAAATCAGCCATTTGCAGTGAGAAAGAGAGTCGTATTATACGTGAAACAAACAATGTATTAGAAACTTATAATTTTATTTTATTAGTTATGTTATCTGTGTTTCATTTTTTGAAGCATAACGACTTAATAACATCTCATACTAAATGTGGTATTATGTATTTAAACATAATTTAGCAAGTGGTGGATAAAAACTGATACATTTGTTAAAACGTATATGATTATTTTCTATTATGTGTAAAAAGTTAAAAAATGTTTTCATTTTAAAATTGTATATCATGTGTTTTGCGATTTAAGTTTTCATATATTTGTTAATGAAATGAAAATAATAAGACACACATACAACCCATTCTTTATATGTTATTGTTTTAACAGTAGTAATTATGTACAACCGAAAGCGTGATGTGGTTTTTATTTACTAAACAAAAATGTTGATATCTTCTAATCACATCGTTCACATGAAAATTTATATGCAAAAACGGCTCGTTTGGGCTGAGAAAACACTTTTACATAGAAGAGCGAACAACGTTTCGACCTTCTTCGGTCATCGTCAGGTTCACTGTTACCTCTTTCTTTGTGAACCTGACGATGACTTCGGTCATCGAAGGTTCACAGTTACCTCTTTCTTTGTGAACCTGACGATGACCTATCGTAAAAGTGTTTTCTCAGCCCAAACGAGCCGTTTTTGCATATAAATTTTCTCAACAAGTGGGTTTCTCGTCATCACTGCATCGTTCACATGGTTCTTTCACATGTATTCTTAGAGAAATTTACCTTCTCATTGAAAACTAAAATTCTGGTTGCGTCACTTGAACCAAAATAAAATAACCAATTTTATTTATTTATTTATTTTTAAATTGGAATAAACATGAATTTTATATTAACTTAGAAATATTTGTGTGGAACAAGTTTGTGTAAAATAGGCATTTAAACAAAAGTATTTCTGTTTGATCTCTACGGGATTTCAGATTGAAGTTTATTATCTTAAAGGGAGAAATTGAGCATTCTTAATATTTATTAAAGTGGTAAATTTCAAGTTTATTTGTCACAAAGATGTCATTGTGATTTTTAATTTTTAGAAACTTCTGTCTAAGAACTAAGCCTAAATGTTGCTGAAAGAGATTGTGAAAATGTTGTGTGGATCTTTTGTCATTCGTTTCTCTTTTTACCTGTTTAATTCTAATGCTATAGAAGGTAAGAAAAATCGGTTGTAATTTTTGGATACCAATACTGCATATTTCCATTTTCTCGTACGTTTCTTTCATGTGTGCCGCATAGCCAACAGGTATTGGAGGGTGAACGTTGTCATTGTGTAACAAAACAGCTTTGAGGCTTAACATTGATGAATCAATAAAGAGACGCCATTCTTGCGGGTCATGGTCACAACCCAAATCAGGGAATAATACTTCTATGTCAACACAGAAACAGAGATTGTCAACTTGTGCAAAGAATTTATATCATCTTGTCGGTTTCGAAAAACAAAAAATTTCGTACCTGGTGACAGCAATCACCAATTCCTGCAATCTCGACCCCAGCAATTCAGCTTTCGCTTTTGACAGACCCAAATCTCTGACGAGATCGTTGAATTTTGACTGTTGTATGAGATGTGGATCGTCTGAAAAGCACGGCTCAAAATCCGGAACAATATCACTGCCAGTTCCATGCATTACAGTTTCTTCATCTGGTTCGTCTAAGGTTCATTCCTCTGGTGGTTTCGGAATTGGAAGACTGTCGTCATGTGGCATGGGTCTCATTCAAAATATAAAATGGTGTATTCACAGTCTTCTCTATATCGTCTATAGTTACACTGGGACTCTTAACTGTGCATTGTTTGTCTGTTTTTTAATACCAATATATGTATACATCTCATAACAGTGTGTAGTCCATATTATGTGAGCATAATGTAGGTTCCACTAAAGAAAAACAAAACAAATGTTTTTTCTAAGCTATGATACGAAGCTACATATTTATTTATTCATTCAGCTTGTTCTAAACATGAATACTTTAATTATGAGCCACACTGTATGAGATTTTGTAAAATAAGTAAAAATTTTAATACAGTATTTCTTACTATGCATTTTACTTACAATGTATCAAGTGACTATCGATGGTTACTGTGGTACTTACAGTGTTTTTTAAACTCCTGTGTCTGATCACTTTATATGTTCGTGTTTTATGGATTATATTTTATCGTCTTTGATACTGGATTCTGTTTCAGTAGCAGAACTTATCCTTTATCCCCTTTGTTTCTTCAGAGACAGACTGGAATGAACAAGTAGTTAATGTGCTCGACTCACATCAAATATTCTCACGTTTTATGCCGTCGAAGTGTTATAATCTGACGATCAGTCTCATTATTTGTTAAAAAAAAAATATTCCAAAAGATGGGCGGTAGTCATTAGCTGCTTTCTTTCGAGTCTTTCATTGTTAACTTAGTGACACAAGCGCAAATTACTCCAGTGTACGTTGCACGAAATACAAATCAAATGTTCGAAAGATTCCCAAGCAGAGTATACAACATTATTTTTCGAATAATGACAACATGCTTATCAATTAAATCCTTTAAATTAAGCAAATATTATTTAGAAACTGAGTTTCAATGAACCAGTAAGAAATATTTTAAGCAGTTTTAACACTAATATATGTTGTACATGAAGAATGTCTCACCTCTTTAAATTAAATTTGCGTTTCTGGGTATTATTTTGACTTAATTGAAAGAGTTTCAAAAACACCTAGAAATTCTTAAAATAGGAAAATTATCATTTTCTCTGTTATGAAAGTTTACACACATTGTTATTTGAACATGGTGGTATTGAAACTTGGGACATGTCTGAACTTTAACCGATTTTATCAACACTAATCAGAAACAGCTAATTCTGTCGTTATTCGAGTACGTACAAACGTATAATTCATTGTATTATAGAATAAAACGGTAAATCTCTTACATTTCACATAATGTTTATATTTTAAATCCAGTGGCACACTACAACTTTAGATAAGCTATAGTAAATATTAAATTTAAAACATATGATTATTTGAAGGTTTAAATCTTTGTGCTAAATAGATTTAGTACCAGTAAATACATGTGTGTAGTAAAAATTATAATAAAAATGTATTATAATTTACTTGTTGAGCTTATATTTCAATATTTTTCTCCCATATCAAGATTGAGTATCATACATCATAGCTTCATCTAAGGCTAAAAGATGACACATTTAGAGTTTGTTTGTTTTTCAATTGGATTAAGGATGGCTTATTCTGAGCATCAAATTTATAAGGTGAAATAACGTGCTGATACTTAAACATTGGTTAGGCTAACCAAAGTAGATTATCCGTTTGTAGCTAAAGTTTTCTAAAGAATCATACGGTTCGACGGTAATTGTTGATTGTTAAATAACGCACATTATCTAGATATTATGAACTTACCTTTATTATAAATCGTCACGTGATATTAGTTTATACAATAACAATAGTTGATAATGCTCGATGGAACTTTACCGATTGGAAGGTGCTTTGTTTGATTGGTTTGAATTTTGCGTAAAGCTACACACGGGCTACCTGCACTTGCCGTTCCTAATTTAGCAGTGTAAAACAAGAAAGAAGGCAGGTAGTCATCATCACCCACTACCAGATCTTGAGCTACTATTTTACCAACAAATAGTGGGATTTACTCTTACATTATAACGCCCCCCACGAGAGAAAAGGTGAGGATATTTCTTGTGACAGGGATTTGAAACCGCTGCCTTCAGATTACGGCTCAAACGCTTTAACCCACCTGGCAATACCGAGGCTGAAAGGTGCTATGCCAACCAACTGTTAATATAAATTCCATGTTGTTTCTGTACAGTAAAATTACCACCACACTTTTACTTCGTTTTGTAAATAAAAGGTATTTATTTATTATCTATTTATGACTTTCTGCAGTTTGTTGGTGCAGTTGAACGGTAACATAAAGGAATGAAATCAAAACTGGCATCCGAAATGGTAGGTAGCTGTAACTATAACTTTGATATCACAGCCTAATTCGAACATAAGAATACGGCCTGGCTAGATGTCATCATAATTATATGATAATATATGAAACACCCTAACATAAAAATTCCACGTGCCTTGCAATTTCTCAAACTTAATTTAATTCAACAAATAGTTTTCATTCACGTTTTTTAGATTCGTTTCTTTCTGTCACTTTCTTTGAATGATTTTCATAAACCTGCTATATACAACATACTTTTGAACACAGTAGCTGTTTATCCATGCATATGAAAAATTTCAAATTTAGTGCATTATTTAGAACTTTATTATTTCTAAAACGACAATAAATATATTCTTCAGTAAGAAGTGAGCTTGTAAACGAGTGAGACTAGCCAAGAAAATAATGTGTTAGTTTAAGCGAAATGTGACAATATGCACTGAGAATTAATTTGCTCGAAGTGAACCTAGATCGTCGATATTCGGTTCTAAACCGGATATGAAACAAAGCATTTTTGTAAGTTCGTTAAAATTATTCTATATAATTCATCATTTGTATTAACTATTAGTAATTTCCGTTGTTATAAAATGTACTGTTTTTGTTTGTTTGTATTTTACAATGCATTGTTGTAAAAAAAGAAAATTGTATGTATCAATCTTGTATTTAAATACCATAAATTGGATATATATCCACATTTAATTAACTTATAAATTCAAATTTCCGGTTATTTGAATAGTAATAAATTAATCTAAATTAATCATAAGTCGTAAACTCTTTCGAATAAAACATAATATGTAACCAAAAATAAATGGAAGGCAGATAGTCACCTCCGCCAAGTTTTGGTCTATTGTTTTTACAGATAAATAGTGGAATTGACTGAACCATTATAATTAGGAAGGGCTAACGCAGATAGCCCTCGTGTAGCTTTGCGCGAAAATCAAACCAAACCAAAATTTATTTCAATTCCATCTTATGTGACAATTTTGATTTTCAAAGTTTATAGAATTAACATAATCCATGATGTTTGCCAAGGCAGCGAAGTATATTCTTACTTTATATTAAATTATCCAATTTACAAACAACACATTTGGATCTTGATGTTTTACTTGGTAATTGATCTTGGCTATAGCAGTGATCCCGGTCGCACTAAACATGCTTGTCCTTTCAGCGGTGGGGCATTATAAAGTGACGATCAATCCCACAATTCGTTGGTAAAAGAATAGCTCAAGAGTTGGCGATGAGTGGTGATGACTAGCTACCTGCCCTCTAGTCTTACACTGCTAAATTAGGGACGGCGAGAGCAGATAGCTCTCGAGCTGTGCGCGAAATTCAAATAAACAACAACAACAAAAAAGCTATAGCAGTGAAAAGACTCTCGTGTTTCTTTTGCTGCCATCTGTCTGTTTTTGCATACTTTATAACCGATCAGCAAATAATTTCCACTGAATGAAGTTGAAAATATTTTCTTTCACGTTGCACGTCTTTGATCAGGTCAACTATGTTACAGTGGTGTTCATATAGTAACACATAACATCTACTTTTATACACGCTACTGTGATAATATTTACTTGTGTGATATGAACATGACTGAATTTATCCTGATAGTTGACAGTCACGTACACATATACTTATCCCATATTGAACCAAGGAATGTTGAACTCGTTTCCAAGGATTTGCACTTTTAATTTTTTTTCCTTTCGCTTAGATACCATATAGTTCTCTCTCATCATTCTGGCTATACTTCCGAGATAAGACAGTTGACTTTTCCACTTTCTTGAAGAATATAATGAATGCAGTGGATTAAACATTTTTACTGGCAAAAATCAATATTTGAAAGATAAACACTCTAAAATGATTCCTTAAAGAAAAAACACATCTACATCTCAAATGGCTAAATATATCTAAAGAAGTTTTTGTTAACAAAACATCGTTCTTTATGAAATATTATTCTGTTCAATATTATCATCTTTATGAAACTGCATATTCTGTGATATGAGATTATACAGTTTACAGCAGTCTACGGCATTGGACTAAGCACTCTGTGATATGGAACAACGAGTTTCGCTACATGGGAACAAACATACTGTTCAACAGATGTGAAAAGTTATGTAACTTAGTATCCTGTGAATAGTGTTACTTAAATCTTGTAGAAAATCTAAGAGTATATTATACAGGTATCATTTCAAGGATCGCGTGTGGTCTAGTGGTAAGTGTACACAAACTGTGCATCGGAGGATTGATTGTACGAGCTTCTTTACCACACAACCACTTGACTAACTTTGAGTTTATGGATATGCTATAAGATTAATGGTCAAATCCTATTTGGTTAAACAACAGTAATTTAAGAGTTCAACAGATACAATTGGCTAGCTGCTTTATTTCTAGAGGGAACGTGTGTGAAATTCTGAAAGAAACAAAACTGATCTGATAATCACCAAGAATGATTTTATTGAAATGATCTGATTGGTTAATTTATTTTATTGCTTCAGCAAAGTTCGTTGAGAATTCATTACACAACTCTTCAAACTGTCCGACAACACATAAATTAAAATTTACTGAAATGGAACAATTGTTAAAAAAGACATTTATATTATTAAACAAAATTCAGCAGAATATTATTTTCACAACCATTTGTTAAAATCAAAGTACAGTTTAATAGCTTCAAATGTGATACATTCTATGTTGCAGTGTATACAATTCGTTATTATAAGTACAGAATACAAAACAGAATCACAAGCTATTTATATAAGAATAACTTAACCCAAACCTCCAGAATGATGGTTTTGTAGATTTAAGTAAAACAATTAGACAAGGAGAAATAACACTGGTTGAGAGTTAAATCTTTACTTTTTTAGCTATATTAATGTTAACTTTATTTGATGTAATATTACTTTCGCTGGTTTCTTGCTTACTTCATTTTTTGTAGAACAGTATTGAGTCTACGAACACACAACGCTGAAATAGAAAGTTCGATTCTTCAAAGTAGACACAATTAATAGTCTGAGATAGTTTTGTTTTGAAACAAAAAAATGCATTTTTAATAACATCATTCTTTACGAACTTTCACATGGTTGAGTCACTTGAACCAAAATAAAATAACCATTTTTATTTATTTTGTTTTGAAAGTGGAAAATAAAATTACTCAATTAGAAATATTTCTGCTAAACAAATTTCTTTAAAATAGGCATTTAAATAAATACACTGATCCTTAACCATTACTGGGTTTATACGAGTTTAAACTTCGTAATGGAAGTTTAATATCTTAAGGTGAGATGATGAGCCTTCTTAATATTCGTTAAAGTGGTAATATTCTAGTTTAATTGTCAAGGTGATTTTTAATTTTTAGAAACTGCTATCTAAGAACTAAGCCTGAATATAGCTGAACAGCTACACAGAAATGCGAGAACAGTTGACTAAAGAAATGGATTTCGTAAAATTGAGGTTAACACAGTACATCTGTTTTACATTCTAGAAATGATTTGGAAGTGGTTAAAGAAAATAAAAAATAAAATAAAAGTGGAAAATGCGGAAAAAGAAACATTTACATTTTTATTATACATCTGTAGTTCTCTTACATGTGACTAACACTAGTTTAATGTAGATGACCCAGGAATATAAGCATGACTTTTGGTATATATAGATTCTTTTATATAAGCAAAAATACCACTTCTAGCTGATTTTTAGTAACTGCCACACAAACCAGTGCGGCATTTTGATACGTATAAAAAAAAATTCACAAACGTATGAGATGCTTTAATTAGATAAAAAGAAGATATTGACACTACCTTCGAGGTCTAGGTCACAAGAGATGATATTTCTGCAATAATGAGAAAATATAATAAAGTTAATATAATGGTACTACCTGTGTAATATGTGCATATTTCATTATGTGACATTTTCTGTAATGTTTAGTTTATTTTTGATTCAGAAGTTCTACCAAACTTTAATAATCGAGATCTCTAGATGTAACACAAATTCACTGGATTCACTCCTCTTTGACCATTCTGTGCTCTGTATTAAAAGATAGTTTGCTGGTTTGTGTGAAAGGTGTTAAAAAACGTATTTTCTAGATTTTAATCAATCTATATTAGTAAAAGTACCCGGCATTGCTCCGGTTACTAGATTCACATTTTGTAGATCAATAAATTAGTCTATGTATTTCGAATATATTTTAGTACAGAAGAACAGTCAAAACATTTTAAACGTTTTTGTCTTTTGGAAACACAAAAGAAATTTCTTCTATTTGTGTTTTCTTTGCTAACTTCTTTTATAAAAATGATCCGAATTCATATAATATCTTTGTGCACTCTCAGAGGGTTGACTTCGAATTTTGTAATATAAGAAAACACTTCCTTTCCAAGTGATCTTTCATTATCTTGACTCATTAGAAAGATGCGCACTATCTTACAAGTACACATGTATGTGAGTAATAATTCCCACTTGCAAACACTTAGAGTGCACAATTTCAGTCGAACGGTCGTTCTCTTGCGCAGAATGTCACACAATTTATAGTTTCTATTATATACTAGGAACTCTAGACAAGTGATTAACCTTTATAATGCTGAGCTTACTTCATGGTTTACATCTGTCTATAGTTCAATTTAACACAATATGTAGGAATCGTAACAGAATACCATCAGTATATAAAAGAATTATTTTTCTTTAGATAAAAATAAGAAATTAAAAAAAGATAAAATGTGTATTTTTTCTCTTTGAATTATTGATTGATTTGTTTTTGAATTTCGTTGAACGCTACAAGAGAGCTATCTGCGCCAGCCATACCTAAATTAGCAGTGTAAGACTAGAGGGAAGGTAGCTATTCATCACCATCCTCAAGCAACTCTTGCGCTACTCTTTTACCAACTAATTGTAAGGTTGACCGACTCATTATAACGCCTCCACGACTGAAAGGGCGAGCATGTTTGGTGTAACAAGCTATGGAACCAATCATCCTCGAATTACAAGTCGAGTGCTCAACCACTTGGCCATGTCGGACCTCAGAATTTTTAAGGGTCAATGACATATAGTATCTACTTGAACTGCTTAGCATAATACAAAATATAACAATTGTTACAACTGAGAAAATCGAAATATCTGGGATTTCTTTGAACAAAAAGCCAACAAATACCAGAAGAAACAAAGGTAATGTGAGAGGCTGTCCGTTCGTAGTATTTTATAACAAAAAGCTCGTACAAGTATCTCGATCAAAGAACATAAGACAATTAACAAAGATGGTTCTCCACTTGGTATTATTGGATGCCTCTGAGACTAAAATAATTAAACTAACATTAATACAAACTCATCCACTGTTGTATTATCACAGCCAAAAAGCATTCTTTTAACCAGCGACTACAAATTATGTGTCGAATATTGTTGAAACGAGAGCCATCGAAATTCTGTAAATATGATTCAATAAAGTTATGTTGTTTAACTCTTTAGTTTGTTGGAATTCTAAAGAAAGTATTGACACAAGGACAACATCTACTACAGTTATTATTACTGATATAACTTGCAATAAGCCAAATGGTTCTTTTAAAAACTTTTCTGACTAAACCAGATACTGTAATCGGATAATTGAAAAGGTGACCATTTTTGTAAATTGTCTTCTTTTTTTTTAATAGAGACTGTTATCTCAATATCTGACCAATTATTGACTGATCAGCTGATATAACTTCTCTTCAATACTTTACACTCATCACCGAGATTTGTCTTTTGAATGACATTATGAGCTTCTTGTTTTCTATTTCAAAAACAGTATATTGAAAAACTTCTGAATTGTTTCCACTACACTTAAGAAACATTATAAATCCATCAATATTAAATGGCTACCATCCAATCACGTGGAAACAAGAAATAATTACTGTAATATCTATGAAACAATCCAACAAATCAAATCTAGTTAATTTTAGTTCCGTTAGTTTGTTAAGTTGTCTTTGTAAACTTATGCAAAAAAATAACTTAGATCAGACTTATTATATTACACGTTGTTAACTGAATCAATATAGTTATCATTTAATAATAATCAAGCCACAATTGATGTATTTTTGTATAATAAAAATGATTTGATTGTCTCGAGCACAATTGAATAAATTATAAACTAAAATATCAAAATATTAATGAAACTATAATCAGAATGATATCGAACTTGTTAGCCGATAGAACTGACAACATTAAATATTTTTATGAGGATACGTTATCAAAAACATTTAATATTAGTGTAAAAGTCAAATAACTTACAACATGTCAAAAACTAATCTTACAACACGACAAATACAATGAACAGAGAAATAAGATTAGCATTAAGGCTTCCATAATTAACTTATAACATGTCAAAAACTAATCTTACAACACGACAAATACAATGAACAGAGAAATAAGATTAACATTAAGGCTTCCATAATTCACTACAGTAAATTACATACGAAAAATTAGCAACCTATTCATTTTTAGCTGAATGACCTTTCATACATGAAAAATCAGAAAAAGGTGACAAATACATGGTCATTGTCATTTCTAAACAAACGAAAAAACATTTATATAAAGTTTAAAGCTCTAGAATCTAAGCATAAGATACTTTGTTTTCATTTAAGCTGTAACGAGTAATTCTGCTAATCTATCAAACACTGTATTTACTAAAATTACATTACAGAATATCGCTGGATTGCCAACCAGAATGTGAAAACAGTTAAATATAATTAGGTTTCATACTTTCATATTATCAAATCATTCATTTATGACTTAACTCAAAGGGCCAAATAGAAATGTAAAAATGTGGAAAAACATTACAGCTGGCAGATGTTTTCACATCTAGAGGCTGTGATTTTGTGATTATTATATTTACGTCCTAATTCAATACCGTACTTGAGACATCTTTCAATGTCTTCTCTGACACCACAGTTCTTTATGTCGTATCGTTATAGAAAGATTTGTTTTGAATTTCCCGCAAAGCTACACGAGAGCGATGCGCTAGCCGTTCGTAATTTATCAGTGAAAGGCTAAAGGAAGGCTGTTTTAGATAGGAAAATTCCACCTTAAATTTTAAAGAAAGTTGTTGATTTTGTAAAGTATAGGCCCGTTCTGACTAATGGGGTTTCAATCCTATAGCGATTGTTGGTTACTATCGATTATCACTTTCGTATTTGCTGTGGTTTATTAGTATGTAGTGATAAAAAGTCGTGATATCATGTTACAAATACATTATGTTAAAAAAGGTGCGTACAAAAACAGATTCACCATATTTTCACCATAGTGCCCGATATTGAGCACTAACTAACAAATGAATGAATGTTTGTTTTCAACTTCTTATCAATGGTACAAATGTATCTACCAGTTTGGCCGTCAATTTTGATTTTATTCCTTTAGGTCTACAATCAGTACTTTTATGAGCCACAACATATTATGACACTTAAGGCACCTTAAGGCATATTAAGACACAAAAACCTTATACAGATACCAGCAGTAAGTATCAAACAGTTAAACTCAAATAGTGTATAACGTTCTCTATAGATTTGAATTCCGTGTAACAAACACATCGTAAATACACACCTAGCAACAGTCGTAACAGTTTTAACTTGTCGTAGCAATCATCACAGTACTTTTAACGGTTTAGTTTTTTGAATTTCGCACAAAGTTTCACGAGGGCTATATGCGCCAGCCGTCCCTCATTTACCAGTGTAGGACTAGAGGGAAGGAAGGTAAAAATCACCGCCCACCGTCAAACTTGGACTACTTTTTTACCAGTGTATAGTGGAATTGAACGTCATATCATAATGACCAGGAATGTTAAGGCGTTCAACTCGTAATCTGAGAGACGCGGGTTCGAATCCTGGTCGCACCAAACATGATCGTACTTTCAGCCGTGTGGGCGTTATTATGTGAAGGTGAATCCGAATATTAGTTGGTAAAAGAGTTGCCCAGGGATTGGAAATTGGTGGTGATGACTAGTTAGTTACCTTGACTCTAGTTCTACACTGATAAATTAGGGACGGCTAGCGCAGATAGTCCTCGAGTAGCTTTTCGCAAAATTCGAAAAACGAAAACCAAACTTGTTTGTGACAATTTAATGTAAATCTCTATTCTTTTCTGTATAATTTTGAAAACAAATGAAAGCCTACAAGAAATATCTTTAGGATTATTTTTCATCTTTAGGTCCTTTGCGAACTTATAATTGATTATAGCTAAATTATAATATTATTAGTTTCGGATTACATAATGTTCTTCACCGATTATAAGAAATTCAGGATGTTTATCTTCCTTCTTAGTTATATTTAGTAGAAAACCAGTCCACAAAGTAACGATATCAGTGGTAATAATGTATTTCATCTTTCATCATGTTCTTTGTATTAAAGTAAATATTAAATTTTTGAAACCTACAGGCACCAATTTTATGTTAAAAACCAGCTATTCACTGAGAGAAACTAATTCATTTCTGAAGTTGAATCAAACAGTTGAAACTGATAGTTATACTTTATTAATTATATCTCCAACGTGCTTTTCCATGTGTCATAACTTAGTAACATCTGTTGGTAAACAGGTGTTTTGTCCTTAAGAAGTGGATATTAGTCAAAATTTAATAGATTGATGTATCTCAACATTTCCTATTATGTCTAAAATTTAGAAAGTACTTTTAATTCTCAATTGATTATTATCTGTTGTGCACTTTAAACTTTCGCATATTTATTAATTAAATTAATATTACAATATAAACACAACCCACCGTTAATGTATTAAAGTTTCTTTGTAATGTATCAATCTGATGAGTTCTGTTTTTAGTTAATGTAGTTGCTCCGACCAAGTTAGAAAGAAGGAATAACACTGTTGTTACTAAATAATCACCGTCTGACCACTTAAAAATTCCGATATGCCATTATTATAAATTCTTTCAACACAGCCAAACGTTTTTGAAACGACTATATAGCAACAGTGTCTTTTAAGTTATGAAAACGGAGAAAACAGATTGCAAACGTTTTAGTGAAGAAATAACTACTAAAAAATAAGATCACAGTAGTTTTAGTTTGTTTTCATATTCTAAAATATCTTTGATGGTGGACTTCAATTTATTTCGGTATCTTTTTTATTTCTTGTTGATGATAATCTGGAGTTGTTTAATTTTTTATATCTGTGTTTCTATGTTCTGTGAATTTGTTAATGTTTTTCCAAGATATTGCATTATAAAGAAACGAAATGGTTTTTTACGTTGCTTCCATAATATAATAGCTTGTAATCTCACAATATAAAAATCATATGATTTAGTTCTATAAAACACAGCCAACATTTCTTAGAACTATATCTATATTTGTATTTGCTTTATTTCATGAATTCAACAGAAGCTTGGATCAAGTTACAAGTGTAAATATATTCCATTTCAACAGAAGATATTACTTCCTTTTTCCAAATAATTCTCCCACCAGGCTATTTAGTTGTTGTTCCTCAGATTCAAGAAGTAGAACCTTGATACAGTCGGTGAACATGTCGTTCTTAAAGCAGTTCGATCTTAATAAAAATATCAAGAATATCTAGCTATTATATCCTATTCTTTTCGCTTCTGTAAAACGTAAATAAATAACAAAAATTATTTTTTGTAAGAGAATAAGAATAGTGTACATTTTTCAAATATATTCTTAAGTGTAATTATACGTGAACATTTTCACGATATCATTGTGGAATCCTCAAATAAATAATAAAATATATCAGTAAATAGAACAGTGGAAAATGAAAATTGTAAATTGTGAAAGAATAGATTTATAGCAACATAACCGTCCTTTCCAGATGGAGTTAGCGCTGTAGTTGTTTTTGAAATTGGTGGTGTTGAGGTTTGTTGAACATAATATCATCTCTATAAAACTGTCTTTACTTCCTTTACTGATATCTGTTGATATATTTCTCTTATATGTTTCAATTGAATATTATAACAATAAGAACACAAGATCAGTATGGAATTTAATACTGAATATTGATCAAACTTCAGATTATTTTTACTGTTACAAGTCTCAAAAACATACACGGATTTTATCTATTTCCACCCAGTTTTTATCTCTTACGTCTTTAGTCCTAACTAATTTGGCGTGGGCCAATATTTTTTTAAGGATAGACATTTTACACCTCGATGGATAGCCAAATAAGAAACCATATAGGATGAGCATGTTAGGTTAGAGCAATTTCAAATCACAACCCACAGAGTTCAAGTCGACGGCTGTATCGACTAGTCTATTTGAGACTCTGTCAACTTATTAAAGTTCTATAATAACAATTTCTTAATAATCACCTGCAGGACTTATAAATTAGTGGAACCTGGTAAACATTATAACATTCTTCACAGATTCGATTAAGCCGAGCAAGCTTGTTTCTGTCGTAAGTTCCCATACATCCTTGGTCAGTAAAACCACGTTTCTCAATTAACTGTGAAGAACATGAGGTAGCTAGAAGCAATGTTACAAATACGGCAGATAGAAGTGATAAACACATGGTCATTGTCATCTGCAAACAAACGAAAGCGTGTTTTGTACAGTCTGAAAGTCTATAATCTAAGTGTGAGTTATTGTTATTTAAACTCTTACTTTGATTCTACCAAAATATTAAGCATATCAGTAGATATGTCACATAAGGGTTTAAATCAAACTTCTTTCAAATAAATTCTCAATAATCATAATGTTGTAAAATAACACGCTTACAATATCACTGTAACAACCAATGAGAATGAGAAACAGTCTTACCATACAGATTTCCACTTAAAGAACACTGTAACGTTGGTGAGTAGAATATTCAGAATGAGAGATAGTTAGATATCGTAAGCTTTTATACTGATCTGTCATCAGATTAATCTTCTACTGCTGAATTCAAAAGACCCGAGAGAATCATATAAATGTGGAAAAAATATCCCGTTGATGAAAAATTATCATAACTGGACATTAAATGTGATTATTAATACAGTTCAATACCATACTTCCCACTAATTCCCATATGTTTTTAATACGGTAATTACATTTCTCGTATCGTTCTGTGAATAACTGAAGTACTTCTTACTTGGAAACTGCTGTAAGAGTGGCTAAATACCAATAAAGAAAGACATCTCTAATATGTTGAACTGTTTCACCAGAAAATGTTTATTTGAAGGTTTCTTATAGTTGTTTGTCACCATTTGAGTATGAATCTCTTTTTTCTTCTATCCCATTTTTAGAAACAAATAGCATCGAACAAAAACTACCTCTAGGAATCTCTGTGTATTATTCATTAACTTCTAATTATTAAGTGTTTGATATTACATATTTACCGCCGAAGCACGAATCTTAACCAATAGTAACATGTGTATTCCTTCTATATTTTACAATTGATAGCTAAATTAGAATATCATTAGACTCTAATTACATAAAGATGTATAGTTGTTTTATGACTTATAGAATATTAAGCTAATTTCTCTTATTACTTTTGTTTAGTCGACAAATTTATCTACAAGGTGATGATATCGAGAATAATGTTTTATTTCTCGTTATTTCTCTTGCAGTTACCAGCACTACAGTAAACGTTAGAATTTAAAAATATATCTTCCATTTTAAATTAAATATCAGCCATTTGCAGTGAGAAAGATAGTCGTATTATAAAAGAGAATCAAACAATGTATTAGAAACTTATAATTTTATTTTATAAGTTATGTTATCTGTGTTTTATTTTTTGTATCATAACGACTTAATAACATCTCTTACGAAACGTGGTATTATGTATTTAAACATCATTTAGCAAGTGGTGGATAAGAACTAATACATTTGTTGAGATGTATATGATTATTTTCTATTATTAATTAATTAACAGATTAATTTCTGTTATATGTAAAAAAATAGAAAATTATTTTATTTTAAATTGTATATGATGTTTTCCGCGTTCTTTGCTGGATTTCAATTTCACATTATTTTAGCTATAGTTCATACCTCGAACTGTGATAAAGATTGTTTGTTTCTTTTTTGAATTTCGCGCACAAGGGCTACCTGCGTTAGCCGTCCCTAAGTTAGCAATGTAAGACTTGAGGAAAGACAGCTAGTCATCACCACCCACCAGGAACTCTTTGGCTACTCTTTTATCAACAAATAGAGGAATTCATCGTCACATTATAACGCCCCCACGAGCATGTGTGGTGCGACGGGGATTCAAACCCACCACCATTAGACTACGAGTCGAACGCCTTAACCCACTTAGCCATGTCGTGCCACAATTACAAAGAAATAATAATACTGCCGTCATTACGTAATCATCATTTCATCTCTTTTAAGTTCCGTAATACCGTTAATATTAAATTAAAAAAAACAACACCCAAACATTGTCAGAACGAATATATAACAACAGCTTCAGGATTGTTTCAAACTAATAGCCTCCCGCTAATACAGCGGTATGCCTCCGGATTTGCAACGCTAAAATCAGGGGTTCAATTCCCCTCGGTGAGCTGATCAGATAGCTCGATGTGGCCTTGCTATACGAAAAACAAAGAAACAAACCAAATTAACAGAAATAAGTACTCAAAGAAGTTTTACAATTTTTCTTCCTCTTCTCCATCTTGTTAAAGTAAAAACGTAAAAAACCTACAAGGACCACTCGAAAAATAATACTTACGTTGGTAGACAGTAATGTGAAATGAAACACCACACTCGAGGGAATGCATTTTTATAATTTTGTTTAAATGTATCTTTTTTTTAAATAATTTTAATGGTTAATTACTATTCTCTACTAATAAAAAATGTTTAATTTAGAAATTACAATTAGGTGAATGAATATCAGAATTAATGGTTTATTTGTTTCTTTTTTAATTTAATCCAAAACTACACGATGGATATCTGCTCTTGACGTCTCCAATTTAGCAGTGTAGACTAGTGTGTGTTTTTCTTATACAAAGCCACATCGGGCTATCTCCCGAATCTACCAAGTAAGACAATTCATCACCACTCATCAGCAACTCTTCGGCTACTCTTTTAGCAACTAATAGTTGGACTGACAGCCACATATTAACGCCCCCAAGACTGAAAGGACGAGCATGTTTGCAAAGGCAAATCGAATCCGCGACCCTCGGATTACGAATCAAATACCTAAACCACATGATTGTGCCGGGACTCAGTATCATGGGAGTGGCGTAGATTTTAAAACATGGTATCAGTTTTGGTACATTACTGTGACAGTTTCGGCCTAAATTCCTACTTGGGTGGATCCAATGAAGGAACTATGAAAACAACAATGAGATATTCGAGCTTTGTATGAGAATGTGTCAATAAAACTGATACTTTCTACTGATGGCTCTTGATGGAATCCCATATTTAATGAAATATTTTATTGTTAATAAACTTTAAAATAATAACCTATAATAAAACGATATCTTCACTCAAAGCGTTTTATATGTATAAAAACGGTCAAGATTAAATATTCAGACCTATATACGTACACACACACATATTTTTAAATATAAAATACGTATTAATATGTAAAACAATATTAAAATGTACTTTATGTTGTCTGAAGTTTGATGTTCATTATTGAACACAAAGCTACCGATGCCAGGTTTCTAACAGTATAATTTCACAAATTTAACGCTGTACCACCGGGACGATGATAACTGACTACCACTTTAGTTTTCATCTGTTCCTTTGGTTTAGAAGGGTTTTGTGTTGTGGGTCAGATTTTTTAAAGTTATTTGTTCTTGTTATGATGTTAGTATGACTTGCCTTCCTATTTTTAGTTTTATTCAATTTATATTTGTATGTTACTTCAAGCTCATCGGGCAAAATGTATGTTATGTTTCCTTCCGTTTTTGGGTCTAGCATGAAAGGTGGATAAAGTACTCTACTCTTAACCAAAAACTCTATTTAATCATGTATAAAATATATTGAAAGTTCCGCTTCATCAATACACCATTCAATAATTCAAGATTCATCACTGAAGATAAACGCCTGTCGTGTCAGTTTTATTGCGTTATTTTTTCCTTTTGAATTACTACACTAGATAAGAATTCAAAAGAATCATAATGCTGCTCTATACTCTAAAAACAGTAAAAAAAGTTTTTTTTGTTGGATAAAAACAGAACAGCAATGAATTTAGAAGTCTGTGTTTGGTTGTTTTCTTATTCATTTATCATTTTATTATAGAAATCGTGCAACTATTCAGTCCTATAACTCGTTGAGTTTGTCGTATGCTTTGGAAGAAGGAAAAACTAGCAGTAATTTACTCCTTCTACAGACAGTTATTTCCCTCATTTGGTGATGGATGGTACTTTAACAAGTCTTCAGGAATTAACCCTCTGACATTAGTTCAAAGTTCATCGTTTAGATATTAGACTTCATGTATTTTCATATGCCCTAGACGCAACGAATAATGAGAATCTAACTAATCAGGAAACAAGGAATATTATAAGTTTAATCATCAGTGGTAAAACACAGATAAATATTGAGTGTCCCTCTGACTTAGAGGTTGGAAAATGGCATCACGTTCGCTACGTGTAGTCTTCCTGGGAAAGAAGCTCATCTCTGATGATCAATGGTTATCGTTGTTATGGCAATGTTACTGAGGTAACTAAGGGTAAAACAGTTCAAGAAGGAGATACAGTTGTTTTTGGAGAAGATCAGGATACAGTTGTTGGTGTATTTGATGGTTTTCAAAATATGAAAGGAGAACTGAGTGACCTGAATATGTGGAATTCAGCACGAGGCAGAAAGCAAACATTACACCCAAGTAAATGTGCTGATGAGAGATATCTGTACAAAAACATAATTCAGTGTGAAGAGACATTTTATGTTTAATGACGGGGTTGCTGTTTTCATAATGAAATTTGTGCATAGACATGATGTAACAATACGTTTATATTTGTGTAGAACCACAAGTTTGTAAGAACTATATGTTATATGCAAGACTTTTTTAAAGTTAAGCTTACCATAACTTTGTTACTCGCTTGCACTTTTTCATCGTAATCTTCAATGTTCTGATTATGTGTGTTTTATGGTGTGTGTTTTAACATTGCAAATTGTATTTGCCTTTACAGGCAAGCCATTAAAACGTTTTACTACAAGAGCAAGACTTAGCTCATATTTGGCCTATTTCATATTTGCTTAGATAAATCTTCACTATAAAGAGTTGCAGTGACCATGTTCAGTTTGCTAACAGTACCATCACCTGTATTTTTGATTTAGTATTTGACCTCCATGTAATTGTCAAGTTCTAAATATAAAACTATTTTTATTGACTCCGATGTTTCGTACGTGAATGTTAAAACCAATCTCTTTTGCACAAAATAAATAAATTTATCTTTTATAAATCAACATACGCAATAAGAAATGTCAAAATTTACTCATGTCTTAGTTTCAACTTCAGAAAACCTTAACAATCTATCAAGAACTTTCGACATATTTTAACCAAATTTCATGTAAAAGTGTGTAATAAAAGAATAAAGAAATTAATATACATTAATCAATTTGTTTGTAATCAGTAAGACTCAGTGAAGGTTTAATGTTTTGTTGTTTTGATATTGAGTTTAACTGAACTGTCATAAATCGGTTTTCGTAACTTACATATATACAGATGCCTCTACAGCAAACCACTCTTAAGGTAGCATTTCATAGTGTGAAATTTTACACACAAAAAAAATACAAAAACATATACGCAGAACTTTCTCTATAATTAGGTACACAGTCACGTAATGGGCTATCTGTGGTCTGTCTATCACGGGTATGCAAACCTGATTTCTAGCGTTTTAAGTCTGCAGACATGCCGCTGTAACACTGATGAGCAACTTCAAAATAAATTATATATGAAGATTACGTTTGTATGGAAAGAATAAAAAATGCATAACAATTTTATCTGACGGTAACTTCTTCTAGTTGACTCTTGACTACCTTAATATTCTGATCAATAATAATTAAAAGTAGATTCCATTTCTATGCATTGATAGCTGAAAAGAAACTTGACACATTTTATTATACTGATCTTTTTATAAATCAGAATATTTTTCAATTAACACACATTCACACAAGTATCATTTCTTTATTATGAATTATCAGAAGATGGTGTATTCTTCAGCTGCGACCTCTGGATGATGAAATATTTATTGTTTAGAGTAAACAAGTGCATGCAGTAAATGACAGAATTACTAAATCTGACAGTCAAATAATACAAACTTCTATCAGTTAATATATCCTCTCCGTGCCATGCCCAATTCCTAAATAATAACAACTCGGATATTTTTCTTAGCTTCACTTACGGATAATCTAAACGTTTCTTATTTATATTTTAAAATGTGAATCTGTTTTCTTATTAAAGAAGTTTTTTCGTGTTTTTTAACTTCACGCAAAGCTACACGAATGCTATCTGAGCTAGCCGTTGCTAATTTAGCAATGTAAGACTAGGGGTAAGGCAGCTAGTCATCACCACCCACCGCCAACTCTTAGGCTACTATTTTACCAACGAATAGTGTGGTTGACCGTCACATTATCACACTCTTACAGCTGAAAGGGCGAGGGTATTTGGTGCAACGGTGATTCGAACCCCGACCCTCAGATTAATCCAACTGGTCATACTGGGCCTATTAAGGTAGTAAAATCTATATTTGCAAATACTAAGAATCAACCCACCAATAACATGCCTATAAGAAGCTTTTTCATTCCCCTCGAAAGTAAAAACGGTATCTAATGTCAATCATATTATACAATCACAGCTGAAAGGGTGGAACATGTTCAGCAGCATTACGGTTCAAATCTAAGGTTTGCTCCTGTGAGGCCAGGCCCGCCGTTAGAACTCTAAGACTTCTTTTAGCTGAAGTATAAAGATAAAACACCGCAACTAACATACCTTTTTAAAATGTAGAAACACGTATAATCTTAGAACCAGAAAAAGAAACAATAAATTATTATGTATTGCATGGTTATAAGTTTAAAGATGTTTATACAGAGCTAAATATTTCAAGAACTGTATTTCTAAAATTACAAAAAAATTATATCTAAAAATAAATTATTTGAAATTAAATATATAGAATTAATAAGTGATATTTATGTGTTTAAAATAAATATGTATAAAGACTAAAAATCATGATTTCTCCAAATAATGTAAAATATACACGTGTTCGACATTTGCAAAATAAACGCTTTGTGTTTTTCTACTACTTTCTTTAAATGTTAATTTGCATTAAATTATTGTCAAAACGGTTTTTATATTTTCTCTCTATAAAGTCTTTGATAACTTTTGGAGGTAATAGATATTTTTCCATATGAGTGACGATTTTGATAATAATTATTTGTTTATATTAAAAGTATTTTTTCAGGGAAGTAATACATGGGAAAAATTTTCGGACTCTGCTCATTAATTAAGGGCAACTGATGCCTGGCATGACCCGCTGGTCAGAGCATTTCATTCGTACTTCGAGGGTCAAACATGCTCACCCTTTCAGCTGTTGGAGACGTTACAAAGTAACTGAAAGTTCATTATTCATTGATAAAAGAGTAACACAAGGGTTAGAGGAGGGTTATGATAACCATCTGTCTTCGCTCTAGTCTTACACTCCTTAATTAGAGACACATTGAACAGATAGCCTTTATTATTTTTTGTGCGAAAGTAAAACAAACAGACACAATACATTGAAACAAAATTATATAAGACACAGTACTTAAAATCTTAATACGTGTTACTGATATAAATTATGATGTTGTTTATGTAATAAAAGAATTAGTATGCACTATTGTACATGCAGATCCTGAAGATTTCTTTAGAATATTTTACTTGCACATGCTGAATGTTTGAATAGAATATTGCACTTAAACATTCTGATGGTTTCAATTGAATATTGTACTTGCAGATCCGAAAGGTTTCTCTGTTGGTAACATTATTGAAGTTCTCCTGTATAAAATTATGTTGCATTACATAGTTTATACAGACGCGTTTTATAAGTTTCAAGTAATAGCTCTGAACAGAATGCTTGGGTGGAAAAAATATTGCAAATGTTTCAATTCTGCAGTCGCTCAAATTTGAACATAGATACCTCCATTGGTAACTGGATCTAGAAGTAATTACATACAACTTCTGGCTTACTTTCTTTAAGTTTGTTCTGGTATATCAGTTTATCACGTACTGGAAAGTCATCAGAATTTTCCACTTTCTTTAGTCATTGTGGACCTACTATAGAAAATAGTAACTGTGGTTTCACAATAGCCTATGGAGAGAAGTATGGTACAATATACTATTATTATAGTCTTAAAATAACACACTGTAATGGCAGTGGTACTACCATACAGATCTGTGTGATAAGTGAGAATACAAACACATTAACGAAATTTTACGATAAAAAAAATTGTTGCAAATACAGGTGAAGCCTTGTTTTCGTAAATTATATATTTGTATAACTGGACGTATTTTGAATCTGCATACTGGATGAAGCGGATATGAAATTGATATAAAAATCAAGTTATTTTATTAATAAGAATTAAAACATTTATGTATAAGCTACTTTGCAATTCATATCAACATCAACTGGGAGACGATAATATTAACCATAGAATATTTTACAAACTGAAAGCCACCCAGTGGCTCAGCGGTACGGCTGCAGACATACAACGCTAAAAATCGAGGTTAGATACCCGTGCTGGGCAGAGCACAGATAGTCCATTGTGTAGCTTTGTGCTAATTCAAACAAATAATCATGAAGGGAAATATCTCGTAAAGTTGATATCGAATAAAAAAATTTTATTCACCTGCGATACTAAACATACGTTTTATTGAATTTCATCACAATTTAAATAAAATAATATCCCATAATCTACAACAAACAACAATATGCTCAGAAAAAAATTCAGAATTAAAAACAAACGACAGAAATACACAACTGATAAACATCACCAGTGTCATCTGTCGGTCTACTTTTCAAGTACAACTTAAAACTTTATTTTCAATAAATATGAATATTTTAAATAATTTGTTTTGAAGAAATAGTGTAAACTAATATTTCCTTTACATCTCACAGTATACTTCTGCATATTAAAGTAACATATAGTATCGATTTTCTGGAAGGAGTTATGCTTAAGAAATTTGATTAAATTGTATAATATTCTGATAAAAAATTTCTGTCCTCTTAGTCATTGTTAAAATCGCTGAAAGAGGGTTTCTAAAAATTCATTTTTAGTCTCAATACGAAAAAATATTCCACTAGTTACCTTTTAAAAACGAAAACATTTTATTAACAATACCAAAAAAAACTGTGCTGAAACAGTTTTTATCCTGATGGTTGTGTTTTTTTTGTGTTCAGTAAATACAAAACACAACTGTAAAAATAAACCAAAAGTGTAAAATGTGTTTTAGATTGGAGTTGTCTTTTTTATAAATCGTGTAAAGAATTAGAAGTCGATTTGAAAATTCGTCTCATAAAGTCTCAGTAAAGATGGGTAGTTTCTGACAAGAAGCAAGAACTGTTACTTTGACTACAAGTTTACTTTATTTTGTATAACAACCTATATGTATATGTTGTAAAACATTATCTCATTTTTAAGTTATTGTTGTTATTGTATCATGGAACGTTTCTTGTTTCAGTATTTAAATGTTATTTATATCACCTAGCTGGTGCTGTAAGAATTTTAATTTCTTTTAAAGTCATGTTAGTTATTCTGTGTGTCTCTTGGGTTAATATTGGAGGTACTGATCACATGGCTCTAAGTTCGAGCAACAGTGTATTACAGAATGCACTTCTATTTATCATTTCTGGAGTTTATAACTTTTTCAGTACTTCTTTCTATTCTGTTTAGAGTATGTAGATTATTGGTGGGTATTTCTCATTGTTTGTCCGTAGTTATAAATTAGGAATGCTGTGCCTAAATATAGTAAACTTCAGATCACTTCTTGAATATTATAAATCCAGATATCTGAAGTTCATAAAATATGTTTATTATTTCTAACTCTTCAAAGAGAAGAATTATATTTAATGTGATCATTACCAAACATTTAATGGTATATCTGGGATCTGTGTAATCTTAGATTGATGGTGTTGTCAACTAACAATAAATATTAATGGCAGGATTTATACAAGTTACTAATTTCCAAAACAATAGTCCCAACTGTCACATTATTTAATCCAAAATATACTACACTCTTAAGGTGTTATGTCAACCCGTGTCATGCTTTTTTATAAAATTAATTATTATGAAATTTTAATAAAGATAAAACCAAAACTTACTTTTATTCAAAATATAAATGATGTATTCAAATTTCTCTACATCGTAGGCATTTACACTGGGACTCTTGACTGTGCATTGTTTGTCTGTTTTTTTAATACCAATAAATGTACACATCTCATACCAGTGTGTAGTTATCATTATGTGAGCATGCGCTGTAGGTTCCACATAAGAAAAACAAAACAAATGTTTTTCTCATGCCATGATACAAGGCTACACATTTATTTATTCATTAAGCTTGTTCTAAACATAAATACTTTAATTATGAGCCACACTGTATACATTTGAAAAAAAAATTGTTTTGAAAATAAGTAAATATTTTAATAAAGAATTTCTTACTAGGCATTTTACTTACATTGTATCAAGTGACTGTCGATGGTTATGGGGTACTTACAGTTTTTTAAATTCCTGTGTCTGATTACTTTATATGTTCGTGTTTTACAGATTATATTTTATCGTCTTTGATATTGGATTCTGTTTCAGTAGCAGAACTTATCCTTTATCCCCTTTGTTTCTTAAGAGACAAACTGGAATGAACAAGTGGTTAAGGTGCTAGACTCACATCAAATATGCTAACGTTTTATGCCGTCGAAGTGTTATAATCTGACGGTCAGTTTCATTATTTGCTGGAAAAACGGTATTCCAAAAGATGGGTGGTAATCACTGGCTGCTTTCTTCCGAGTCTTTCATTATTAAATTAGTGTTGAACGAAATACAAATCAAATATACGAAAGAATCCTAAGAATAAGATGAAACAATGTTTTTCGCAAAATGAAACTTTCCTTTCAATGAAATCCTTTAAATTAAGTGAATATTATTTAGAAACTGAGTTTTAATGAACCAATAAGAAATATTTTAATTAGTTTTAGCACTAAGATAAGTTCTACATTTAGAAAGTCTCACCTCATTAAAATGAATTTGCTTTTCTTGGTATTATTTTGACTTACTTGTTTGAAATAGTTTCAAAAAACACCTAGAAATTCTTAAATTACAAAAAGATCATTTTCTCTGTTATAAAAGTTTACACATTTTGTTATTTGAACATGGTGGTATTAAAACTTGGGATATATCTGTACTTTAACCGATTTTATCAGCACTAATCAGAAACAGCTAATTCTGTCGCTATTCGAGTACGTACAAACGTATAATTCATTGTATTATAGAATAAAACGGCAAATCTCTTAGATTTCACGTAATGTTTATATTTTGAAATCCAGTGGCACACTACAACTATAGATAAGCTATAGTAAATATTAAATTTAAAACATATGATAATTTGGAGTTTTAAATCTTTGTGCTAAATAGATTTAGTACCAGTAAATACATATGTATTATAAGAATATATTATAATTTATATTTTGAGCTTATATTTCAATATTGTTTTCTCCCATATCAACCACTATCTTGTTTCAGTATAATCATCAGTCAGATTGAGTATCTCACAGTCAATCAAAACCGTTATCTGTTTCAGTGAATACAAACAGTCAAAAAGCTTTTCCAAACTTGCGGTCATGCTTTGAATATTTTCTAAAACTAAAGTACTTTGAACTTATTTATTGTATTGAATATCAAAACATGTGTCTGAAGTCAAGAATAAGCTGAAAGAGGCAAAGTAAATGTATGAACTATATACAATTATTAAGAAAAACTCCCTTCTGGACACAGAAGTACCAAGAATAGTCGCTATACATTCTTTAAACTCAACTGATTTACAAAACTAAATATGGAAATAAATGTCCTTTTTGGCACAAATTATCTGATATATAATAACATTGTTTTTTATTCACCAATTGTATCTTCTGTGTCTAAAAAAAAATAATACATGATGTAACTAAAGTGAACTTTTGACTGATTGTTCACTATTTTAAATTTTACATAGTGCCTTGGAATGAAGCTAATTAGTATGAAAGCTTATCCAACATTTACTACACTGTCTGTATGTGTGTAACTACGTGATAAAGTTTGTATTTCCTGATATTCAAAGTTTATCGAGCATGATATCACTACTCACACTGTTTGAAATATTTTCTAGTTACTAGTAATCTTGATAACAAACACTATAAAGGTCTTTTGAAAAAGAAATATTAATCTTCAAATGATTTTCAATGAAAAATTTAAAAATAAAAATTTAATCGCTCTTGTATTATATCTTGTTGTGGCAAAATTAATTACTACTGAACGAAAAGTACGAATGATATAGAGAATTATCATAAAAATTAAAAAGGTCGTACGTTAAATAAGTAACACATCTTGCATCTCACTTCATCTTTTTATGAATAATTGCACCATCACATGACATGAACCTGGCAAGATTCTATATTAAATTTCAAAGTGTGAAAATCAATTGTTGAAAAGATTTTACGTTAAAATTTTGATTTCTAATTTGTATACATATTATCTGAAATTTAGAGATATATTCCTTTGTGCAATATAATTTCTTGGTTATTTGCTCTTGAACTACTTCTTTTGCATCGTTAAAATATTCAAATTTGTTGAATTATACATATTTAGCATGTTAATATCCCATAAACTTTAGGAAATAAATTTTAGAAGGAAGGAACATTTCATTTGGTTTATCCTTATAATCTTCTCACATTTCGGGATTGTTTGTTCTCTAAAAATTATAGAAATCATTTCTCTTTTTTCTGGTTGAGTCAATGATTATCATATTTTCTCTAAACATTTTAATTTATTACAAGTTACTCCTTAGTTTCCTAGAAAATAACAAAAAAGGTATGCTGGTGTTATACATATGCTTTTGTGAGATTTTATCTGGTTTGTAAGGTCTGAAGTTTACTTTCTCAAAATAAAAAAAAATGGTTTCTGTTCGACATTTTTTCTTACTGGTACATAAAAGATATGTGTAAAACCATATTGTTGATCGCTCTGGCTAGACTTTGTTCTATTTGAGAGAAAATGAAGAAACCATGTGTTTTGCACATCTAAAAGACGTTTGAAAGTAACAGCTCAAAAACGGTTATTTTTACTGATTCACTAAAATAATATTTCCAGACATACTTCTCTTTCAACCTTAATAGACCCGCAACAGCTTTAGGATTGAAAGGTATTCATACTATTCCGTTACAACAACAAACTGGTAAAGACAGTGGATCAATAAATCACTACATGACATTTTGTTTTATTCTAAACTGCAATGTGATACATTTCTGCTTCTGTCAACCATAGTTTAAACTATTATTTCTGTTTCTCATAAACCTAAAATGTTATATATGACTTTTTCTAAACCACAGCTCATTTAATTTTAGCTACAGAGTATCATATGACTATAATTATGTTTTACGTTTTGCGGTTTTTTTTTGGTCTGAAAGGGTCAATATTTCCAGATTATGTTTTAACAGATTATGAAATATTTATTGTGACTTTTATAAGCACTTTGAAAGTCCTCTGCTTCATCTCTCCATAATCTGTTTCTGTCTTTCAAATATATAAAGATATATGTATATTTAATCATCCTAGTATAACTGCATTATACTTCAAACTAAATATATTTCTAATATCTAGTTGTTAGAGTTATAATTTGTTGGTAACATAAAAAACGAATTTGATTTTACACAAATCTTCAGAAAATATCTTTAAATGTTTAATACAGGTTCTCTCTGTCTATATGAACAACTCAAGTGGTCTAAAGGTATGTAGCTGTAAAGGTGCTGGTCTCCCTCTGTACTTTCTATAACATATGTTGACAGCTACTACGTGTGAGCCTTCAACTGTACAAGGCTAGTTACAACAAATGTTTATACTATTGTATGAGGCCATGGATCGCGGATAAGTCATAACACATGCTATACCGCTGTATCATCTGAATAAGCAACAACACTTTGAGAGAGAGATATGTTCCAAGATCAATGTTGTCATGAGAAACACAGTTCCATCTCTATTTGCAAATTTACAAAGCTGAAAAACACGAAACACCTAAACATTCCGATCACACGTAACCAACAAAAGCAAGAATCTCATAACCACATAATGATTGAAGGGTCGATTAAGAGACAGTTTTATTACGTCTTTGAATACCTTTAAAATAGGATACAAATAACCCGCCTTTTATATTTTGGACTGCAGTTAGGAACAGCTGGACTTCTCGCAAGACAATTCAGCACCCAACACTGGACTCACTCGATCACAAGTAACGACTACGAGAAAGTTAAGAAGATATAATTTAGTTGTCCTGAATCTTCAACTCAGTGGAGAATAGAATAATAAACTGAGTCGAGTATAAAAGCTGAATGCAAGACTCACTGATAGATTGGTAGCTTGCGTATAAGTATTGCACCATCTGCATGGTAAAACTAACCTTTGATGGTCTCTGAAGATTATGACGACATCATCATTGACAGATTTCTAGAAGGGCTTCGTGGTGAGATGATTTGAAATAATCAGGGATTGAGAGATATTTTATTCCGTTATTGAGATAATCTCTATCATTATGAGATTTCAAGTAGGAGCTTTTAATTACTCACTAGAAGGAAAGAATAAGCCTTAAGGAAAGAAGCCTTAGGAAGTAGCTGTAGTGGCTTGACCCACGACGAACTATATTTTCCCTCAGTAACATGTGGTATTGAAATCAACATGAGAGAAGCAACTCATTTACACTGGTTTCCTCTGAACAAAGAGGATTATTTTTGAGACAATTATAATTCATCTTTCTCGATGGCATTCATTAAAGTATTTATATAATTGAGTGATTTATGTTATAGGCAGTTTTATGTAGAAATAATGAAGGTTTAAAAAATCAAACAAAATCACGTTACTTATCCTTCAATTACGTTCTTCTTGAAGTTCACGGCCATTCATTTTAAGTTTATTTTTTGTTTTTTAGAATTTTTTCAACATTATTATAATAGTCCTGATTTGAACTATTTATAAGGAATTAATAACATTTAGCACTTTATTGAAAATGTGTTGTTATTGTGAAACATCAGTTTAAATATAAAAATTTCACCTAACTAAAACGTGTAAAAATAATACTTTTATCTTTATATTTAGTAGCATAAAGCTTGTTTCTGGTAAAAGAAGACAAATTTATACATTCAAATGCTAAAATTATAAAGTGTAAGAAATAACTGAATTATACTTTTCACGTTTTCTTGTATGTCAACCGAAGCAAGCACGAGGTCTGATCAAAACGTTCTGAGTCTTATTCTATTACAGTTGGCAGAACAGAGGCAGTGGACTTCTATGAGGTGTGTACAAAATACAAATAGAGATCTACCTCACAAATAAGTCATTTCTCTGGGTCTTATACCCGTGTTACAAGAAACGTGTTCATAAACCACTTATATCTTGCCCATGTTGTAACAAAATGGACAGAAAAGAAGAGCAACGTGTTTACATCACGTTTTGTGTGAAAAATGGTAAAAAGGAACAGATACTCTCAAAATGTTAAGAAATGTTTTTGGTGATGACTGCTTAAGTAAGGCTTACGTTTATCAGTGGATAAAATGCTTCCAAGACGGTCGGAAATCAGCCAAAGATGACCCACGTTCTGGGCCACTGTCGATATCGTTGACTGATGAATCTGTCACAAAGGTGAAAGTAACAATCTGAAGTGATCGACGAATTTATAATGAACTGAACATTTCATTTGATTCGTTTCAAGTGATTTTAACTGAAAAACTCTGCATGCGTCGAGTGTCTGCAAAATTTTTCCAAGGCTTTGACGAATGACCAAAAGTTTCACCGTCGACAAGTGTGCAAGGATTTAAAAAAAAGGCTATGAATTTATCCTAACTTTATCAACATGATTATTACTAGTGCTTAGTTAAGGATGCACGGTTATGACCCTGACACGAAAATTCAGTCTTCCCAGTGGAAGTCTTCATCATCTTGATATCCGAGAAAGGCACGACAGTTTCTATTAATTTTGAAGACAATGTTGATAGTGTTTTCTTTATGTTCTTTAAGAATTCGTACCTCATGGCCAGACAGTTAACTGGGTATTTTATGAAGTTGTCTTTTATTCGCTTCAGGGAGAAAGTTAGAAGAAACCGTCGCAAGCTGTTGGAAAATAGTCACTGGTTTTAGTCACGAAAACGCGCCTTCAAAACTGCTGTGTCTGTTCAAGAATTTTGCAGAAAAAACTTTTATGATACCTTCCGTATTCTCCAGATTTTGCCATGTGTGATTTTTTCTTTTCCCAGAAATAAAAATTAAGTTGAAAGGAAAGACATTTGATGACCACCCATGATAATGTTACATCTTCACAGTTTTCAATTCATATATTTAATATAATTTCTTCATTGACTTGTCTATATGGCTGAATACTCAATCTTCACAGTTTTACACATATAAAACTCTTTGATTATATATATATATATCTTTTGTTATTGATTATTATTTTAATGTTTATTAATAATAATATTTCGTTGAATCTGGTGTTTCATCCATAGCCACCAGAGGTAAATATCAACTTTAATGACACATTATGATACAAAATACGAAAATCTCATTCTTCTTTCCACATTTTCTACTTTAGATCCACCCAAATAGGGATTTAGGTCAAGCTATCACAGAAATGTACGAAGACAGGTACGGTTTTCTATATCTGTATGCCACTCCCTTGATTCTGAGGCCTGCCACGATCTGATGGTTTAGGCACTTGAATCATAATATAACAGTTGCGAGTTCGAATCCCCGACATGCTCACCATTTCAGCCATGTAGGCGTTATAATGTGACAATCAATTCCACTATTTGTTTGTAAAGAGTAGGCGAAGAGTTAGCGGTTCGTAGTGACGACTAGTATTACTCTGCTAAATTGGAAACGGCTAGCGCAAATAGCCCTCCTGTTTCTTTACGCGAAATCAAAAGAAGGAAAGCCTTCAATTTTGATGTTCATTTACCTAATTGTAAGTTCTAAATTAACCAAATTATTTTTCTTAGTAGCAGTGAAGAGTAATAAATAATTAAAATTATTTAAATAAACACATTTAAACCAAACCATTAAAATATATCCCATAAGTGTGGTGTGTTGTTTCAGATTACTGTCTACCAACATAAATATTATTTTTAGTGGGGTTCTTCTTAGTATTCTATGTTTTTACTAGAACAAGATGCAGAAGAACAAAATTTTAACACTTCTTTCACTACTTTTATCTATTAATGTAAAACAGTCATGAAGCTACTGTTATATATTTATTCTAACAAAGTTTGGGTTGTTTTGTGTTGTTGTTTTTTTTAATTAATATTAACGGCATTTCCGAATTTAAAAGGGACGAAATGATGACTACATAATGACTGCAGTGTTATTCTTTCCTTCTAAATGTTCGGAATAACTAATGCAAAAGAAAAAGGTGAAAGTGAAATCCAGTAAATAAACACTAATATATTAATAATGGCTTGTGCGTGAAGAGTTATATTCATTTTCGTTGATAAATATGTGAAAGTTTAAAGTGCGCGAAAGAAAAATGATATCTTTTTCTAACATTTACATGTAATAAAAATAATCATATACATCTTCACAAATGTTGTAAAGAGATAAATTATTTAATACCACGTTTACTAAAAGATGTTATTAAGTCGTTATGATGTACTAAATGAAACATTGATAACAGAACTAATAAAATAAAATTATTACTTTCTAATACGTTGGAAATAGCTGATTTTTTATTTAAAGTTGGTGATATATTTTTTTTTGTAAATTTTAACGTTTACTGTAGTACTAGTAACTGTAACAGAAATAACGAAAAATCTAACATTATTCTCGATATCATTACGATATCATTTAGGTGAATCTGTGGACTAAACAAAAGTAATAAGAAAAAATTAGTTTAATATTCCATAAGTCATAAAACACCCGTAGATCTTTATGTAATTAGAATCTAATAGTATCCCAAAATAGCTATAATTAATTGTAAAAATAAAAGAAATACGCATGTTATTATTGGTTAACTTTCGTGCTTTTGCGACAATTACGTAATTTTTTGGAATTTCGCACAAAGCTACTCGAGAACTATCTGTGCTAGCCGTCCCTAATTTAGCAGTGTAAGACTAGAGGGAAGGCAGCTAGTCATCAATACCCACCGCCAACTCTTGATCTACTCTTTTTTTCTTGATCAACGAAAGTGGGATTGAACATAACATTATAATGCCACACACGGCTGGGAGGGCGAGCATGTTTAGCGACCTCTGATTACAGAAGCGCACGCCTTAACGCGCTAGGCCATACCAGGAACCCAATTACATAATATAAAACTCTTAATAAATATAGAAGTTCACAAATAATATACATAGACGCTCAATGGTAGTTCTGTTGGATGCTATTGCTTTAAAAAACTATACTGAGAAAAATAGATGTGACAAACAACAATAAAAGCCCTCAAATAAATTTTTTCCTGCAAAGCAAATCAACAGATAAGGGTTGTTTTCCTTCATTGCTTCAGGGACACTCTTAAAGCACTTTCACATAAACATACGAAATATGTAATTATGAAGTTATGGGAATTAGTTGGAAGTTGGGTATTGAACTAGAACGTCAAGGTTTAATAATAACAACATTTTAGTCCTGTGATGAGAAAAGTTTTCCAGGGTGATGTTTTATACATTTTTTATCATTCTCTTGGGCCTTCTGAATTGGCCAATAAGAAGTTAATTTGATGACAGATAAGTATAAAACCGTAGGATATCTAACTGTCTTCTCATTCGGCATCTTCCACTCACCAAGGTACAGAGTTTGTTAAGTAGAAACCTGTATGGTAAGCTTATTCTCTCTCTCGTTGGTTGTTATGATAATTTAGTAAGCGTGTTATTTTACAAAATTATAATTATTCAGAATTTATTAGAAACCAGTTCACAAAGAACCTGACGATGACCGAAGAAGGTCGAAACGTTCTTCGCTCTTCTCTGTAAAATATTTTCTCAACCCAAACGAGCCGTTTTTGCATATAATTTTCTAGTGGATACAGACCTCAACTTGCAGTCTGTTGGTTGTGATTTGAAATTGCCCTAAACTAACATCCTCGTCCTACATCATTTTCCAAAGGGCCAGCCATAAATGATAAAATATCTATCCTTACAAAATTATTGGCCAACTCCAAATTAGTTAGGACTAAAATCGTAATAGATAAAAATGGGTTGAAAATGGATGAAATCAATGTGTGTTTGTGTAACCCGTAAAGGTAAAAATAATGTGAAGATTGACGAACAATACTATTAAATTCTACACTAATCATTTGTGCTTATTGTTATAATATTGTATTGGAGCATGAAACAGAACTATATCAACAGATACCAGTAAAGTTAGTTTTGTGGAGATAATGGAAGACAATTTTCCATTCTTCTCATAAATGAAACATTTCTATTATTTTTTCGGAGATTCTATACTTCTTTCGTGAAATATTAAAATAAAATTAAGAAAATATTATTTCATATATAATAATAATAAAGAAAATATTTGAGAAATGTACCCCATTCTTATACTGTTATAATAAATATTTTTATTATTTATTGATGTTCTACAGAAGAGAAAAGAATAGAATATAAGTGATGATTATATTCAATCTTTTTATTCAGATCGAACTGCTTCAAGAACGACATGTTCACCGACTGCATCAAGGTTCTACTTCTTGAGTCTGAGGAACAACAACTAAATAGCTTGGTGAGAGAATTATGTGGAAAAAGAAACTAGTATCTTCTCCTGAAATGGAATACATTATAAGATAACTTGTAACTTGATCCAAGCTTCTGTTGAATTCATAAAATAAATGAAATATAAATAAAGATATTCTTCCAAGCAATGTTGCCTGTGCATTATAAAACAAAATCATATGATTTTTTTTTTATGTTATAAAGTTACAACTTATATTATTATGAAAATAAAGTATCAAAAACAAATATTTTTTTGTATTATACTATCTCAGAAAAACGTTAACAATTTCACAGAACATAGAAACACAGATATAAAAGAACATTTAAACAACTTCAGATTATCATTAACGAGGAATAAAAGATAAAGTGAAAAAAGTTCAAGTTTATGAGAACAGATTTTTAGAAAATAAAAAATACTAAAGTTGCTGATTATCATATTTTTAGTTCCTTCTTTACCTAAACGTTTTAGATCTATTTTCTCCATTGTGGTAATTTAAATGACGCTGTTGTCATATATTTGTTCCAAGAATGTTTGGCTCTGTTGAAAGAATAATAATAATAACATTTTAGAAATTTAAAGTGGTCTCAAGGTGATTATCTTGTAACAACAGTGTTATTCTTTCTATTTATCTTGCTCATACAAACTATATTACCTGAAAAAAACATCAGGTTAATATATAACAAACAAACAATAGTATATTAACGGTGGGTTTTGTTTATGTTGTTATATTCATTCAACTAACAAATATGTGAAATTTTAAAGTACATAACAAATGATATTTAATTTAGTGATTAAAAGTAGTTTCTAAATTTTACGCATGATAGGAAATGTTCAAATACGTTTCCATGAATCTATTAAATTTCATCTGCCCTCCATTTCTTAAGGATTAAACATATAATGCCATGTTTACAAATAGATTTTATTAAATTGTTATGATACATTTAATACCAGGTTTGTAATATAATAAATAAACTATATTTATCAGTTTCAAATTTACTGTTTGATTTATCTTTAGAAATGAATTAGTATTTCTCAGGTGACGTCTGGTTCTTAACTTGTTGCTTCTAGTTTTCTTAAAATTCACCCTTTACTTTAGTACAAGGAATAGGATAAAATGACGAAAATATAATATTATTGTCGATATTCTTACTTTGTAGACAGGTTTTCTTCTAAATATAACTAATAAGGAAGATAAACATCCTATGTTCATAAATAACTTACAGAAGAAAAAGTTATCTAAAGATATTTTATTCGATTCTAATAGTTCCAAAACTTGTACAGAAAAATAAAGATATAAATTCACGGTGTGAAAACAAATTACAACAAGCATTCAAAAAATAAAATTGTTCTTTATTGCTGCTTATTCACTTTTAAAGCTGACCTGCTTGAAGAAATAATTCTGTTCTATACATAAAAATAAGAAATAAACAACATTTATGACAGAAGTTGTCTCAAGTACGTATTAAAGTAGGATGTGAATATAATAATAACACAAAATCACAGCTTCAAGTCGGTAAAACATCAAACAGGAGTAATGTTTTCCATATGTTTACACTTCTATCAGGCCCTGTGATTTGATGACAGAAAAGTATAAAAACCCAACGATATCTAACTATTTTCATATTCTAGTTCACAATTCAGTAATATTCTATAATCAAATTTTAGTGAGTCAATTGTTTAATATTTTGGCAGAATTGCACGTTACAGCTTAATAGAAACCCAAAGTATATTATGCTCTCATTCTAGATCTCTAAACTTTATATAAATGTTATTGCGTTTATTTGCATATGATAATGACAGTGTATTTATCACCATTTTTGATATTTTCATATTTGAAAGGTAATTCATTTCAAAGGAAAAGGTTGCTAAATTTATGTATGCAATTTACGGGGAGTAACTTTTGAAACCTCGTGTCTAAACTTATTTCTCTGTTTCGTTGTATTTGTGGTGTTATAAGGTTATTTTCTGACGTGTTAAAGATTATTTGACTTCTACTACACTAATATTAAATGTTTTGAGATAGCGTATCGTTATAAAAATATTTAATATTGTCAGTTCTATCGGCTAAAAGTTCTATATCTATGTGATTATAGTTTCATTAATATTTTCCTATTTTAATTTATATTTTTATGGCATTATATCAGTCCCTATCAAATCCTTTTTTACATCCAAAATACATCTAATGTGGCTTGATTATTATTAAATTATTTACACAGTTAATACAGTGTAACATTATAAGTCTGATTGATGTTATTTTTTCCATAAGCTTACAAAGATAGCGTAACAAACCAATGGAGCTAAAATTTCCTGGATTTAATCTGTTTATTTGTTTTATAGATATTACAGTGATCATTGCTTTTATCCACGTGGCTAGTAATAGTAGCCAGTTAATAATGTTGTTCAGATTAATGTTTTTTACGTGTATACTGTTTTTTTTATATACTGTTTTTTGTAACAGGAAAGAAACACAACAAAATGTAACTTAACAAACGAATCTCGGTAGGATTGGAAGGAGTGTAAAGCATTGAAAGGAAGTTATATAAGCTGATCAAAAATATCAGTCAATAATTAGACAGATGGAGAGGAAATATAGTGACGACGTAAACGCATATGAAGGATAAATTCATAAACTTTTTTGAGTTAAAGTAAGAGATATATGTATATAATTCACTCATAGAATCCACCAATTACGATCAAAAAAAAATTAAGATATTTAATATTATGTAACCTGTAAATATATATATACAAAGTACTTCTGAATGTTTTTAACTTCTAAAATATTTATAATAAATAATAATAATAATAATAAATTTATTAAGCAATAAATTAGACACAAAAAATCAAATATCAATATAAAACCATCAACAAAGAGTTAACTCGTCCTGTGATGGTTAAACACATAATAAAGTAAAATCAAAACTTACAAAATCAATATAAAGTTCCCAGAATATTATCATCAGTATTTAAGATCCATTGTTTTAAGTATTTCTTTTGATTAACACGATTAATAGAAGATCTTATACTATAAGGAATAAAATTATGAATACGAGGTGCCAAATAAAGATATTGATGAAGTGTAACTGTTTTACGTGGTGTGGGTACATTAATGGAAAAAAAAAGATTGAAGTCGTGTAAAATATGAAGTGACTTTAAAAGGCCTATTAAAACATGCAATGTAGATAAAGCTAAAAAATATAAATAAAGTTTATCATATGAAAGAGGGGTTAAATTTACTGAAATCGGTATCAAGCCTATGAGTAAAAATAAGAGAAAACACTTTTTGCAACTTGTGAATAGGAATTAAAAGGTCTTATATGTGCCACACCAAATTGAAATACAATATTGTAAGAAAGATTGAAAGAGAGCATAATATGCACTTAACAAAATATGATAAGGAGCACAATGACTAAGTTCAAAATTAGCATAGAACTATATTTTAATTTATTAACTAAAGAATTAATATGAAATTGCCAATTTAATTTTCGATCTAAAATAATTCTAAATATTTAACAGAGGAAACTTGAGTCAATTTGGGACATTTACAATTAGGGTAAGTATAACAATCACTAGAATGATAAAAATAGAAGGAAAAGCTGGAATGACACCATAAAGGTTAAACTGAAGAAGAAAAGATTTAGATATATTTAAGGATAAGTCATTACAGAAAAGCCAATTTTAATTTTATTAAGATCACTAGAAATAATGGCTTCATTAATTAGATTTGGCTTACTATAAACAACAGCAATATCATCGGCATAGGCTTGGATATCTCAAAAACTGTTGGTAAAGAATATCATTTATATAAATGAGAAATAATAAAGGGCCCAGAACAGAACCTTGTGGTACTCCAACATTAATTGTAAGCCAATCACTATGATTATTATGGATACAAACCGATTGCTTTCTATGTGAAAGTAAGAAAAAACCAATCAAAAACAATGCCTCTAAAACCATAATAAGATAATTTATTTAACAATATTTATGATTAACAGAATCAAAAGCTTTGGCTAAGTCAAGAAAAACAGCAATTGGATGAAGATCAGAATCCAAAGCTTCTGTAATACTTCCCACAAGTTTAGCAACAGCAACCTCCGTTCCAAGCCCAGGCCGAAAGCCAAGAAGGAGACAAAACTGAATGTCTATCAAGAAATGATAAAATTCTAATCTTCATAGATTTTTCAAATAGTTTAGAGAAATGTATTAATAAGGAAATAGGTCTATAATTCGTAAAATCAGAAATATTACCAGATTTATAAATAGGAATGACCAATGATAACTTTAAAGCATTAGGAAACTTCCCTTGAGTAAAAGATAAATTAATTAAAAAAGTCAAAATTGGTGCAAAAGATTAGCATTAGCTTTCAAAATCTTAACCGAAACATCATCTACACCATTAGAAGCTGAATTTGATAAGGAGAAAATATTATTCATAGTTTCAGATACAGTAACAGGATATAGGTAACAAGAAGAAGAAGGTAGGAGGCATGCCCTGAGAAAAAAATTTAGGATTGGAGCAAGTAGATTTAGCAACATTAACAAAAATAATTCAAATCAGATAAATCAGTAGTACCAAAATTACAAAATTTCTTATTTTTTTTTTATCAATAATAGAGTTAACAATATTCCAATTCTGTTTAATAGTTTTAGCATTCTTAAACAGGTTATGATAATAAGTCCATTTAGTCTTACGGGTCAAGCTAACAACATAATTCCTTAAACACTTAAATCTAATCTTTAGATAAATATCATCAGGAAATTGATGTACTTTCTTTTTTAACTTATCTCTTTTAATCATTAACAAAACCAATTCACTGGTAATCCATGGCTTAATTTTTCTAAACTTTCGTGACACAGAAACAGTAGTAGTACAACTTTGAATACAATCAGTTAACACTTCAGCAAAATTATTATAAGCAACATTAACATCAGAACAATTCATAACACAGGACCAATCTGAAAAATTCAAAAAAGAACTCAATTCATTAAACTTAATTTTTTGAACATTTGAGACATGTTCTAGATCCGATGCTATACATAAAACAATTGGAAAATGATCGGTCAAAAAACTCTCAACAATATAAGAATAACAATTTTTAACAGTATTTCCACTAATTAAAAAAATGATCAATGTACGCATAAATTTGAAATTTATCTTTTTATTCTTTGTTGATGATAATCTAAAGTTGTTTATTTTTTTTAATCTGTGTTTCTATGTTCTGTGAATTTGTTAATATTTTTCAATATATTTCAATTTTTTGGTACTTTGTTTCCATCGCATGATAGATGGTAATGTCTAATATAAAGAGAATTACTGTAATTTACTTTTATAAAAACATAGCCAACAATCCTTAGAAATATATCTTTAAATATACTTCCTTTATTTCATGAATTGAACAGAAGATTGGATCAAGTTATCTTGTTGACATATTTTATTTCAGCAGAAGATATTATTTCCTTTTCCAAATAATTCTCCCACCATGCTATTTATTTGTTGTTCAGACTCGAGTAGAACCTTGATACAATCGGGTGAACATGTCGTTCTTGAAGCAATTCGATCTGAACAAAAATATTTAAGATATTTAACACTTATAACCTAACTCTTTTTTCTTCTGAAACATAAATTGATAGAAAAATAATTATTGTAACAGAACAGGTTATATTTCTAACATATCTTCTTTATTATAATTATATATGAAGCATTTTCTTTATTTTGTTTTAATCTTTCAAGAAATAAGTACAGAATCTTCAAAAAAATAACAGAAATGTATTATTTATGAGAACCACAGAAAATTATAAAGTGTGAAACAATAGATTTATAGAAACGTATTTTTACCGCCCTTTACCGATGGAGCTAAGGCTGCGGTTCTATTTGACATTGGGAGGTGTAGAGGTTTCTGGAACGTGACATCATCTTCATAAAACTATCTTTACTTACTTTACTGATATATTTTGATATAGTTTTTTATATGTATCTATGTAATATTAAATCAAGAACACAAGGTTAGTATAAAATTTAAGAGCAAATACTGATCAATTTTCACATTATTTTATCGTTACAGCTCACACACGTACACTGATTTGATCTATTTCCACCCAGTTTTTATCTCTTTATACTTTAGTCCTAAATAATTTGGTGTTGACCAATATATTTGTAAGGATAGATATTTTATACCTCGGTGGCTAGCCCATTGGAAAACCATATAGGACGAATATGTTAGGTAAGGGCAATTTCTAATCACAACCCACAGAGTGCATGTCGAGGGCTGTATCCACTAGACTTTTCGAGACTCTGTCTAGTTATTAAGTTCTATAATAACCAGTTCTTAATAATCACCTGCAGGATTTATGAATGAGCGGAACCTGGTAAACATTATAACATTCTTCACAGATCCGATTCAGCCGAGCAAGCTTGGTACTGTCGTAAGTTCCCACATCCTTGGTCAGTAAAACCACGTTTTCAATTAACTGCGAAGAACATGAGGTTGTTGGAGCAACGTTGATAATACAGCAGATGGAAGTGATAAAAAACATGGTCATTGGCATCTACAAACAAACAAAAGTATCTTTTGTAGAGTTTGAAAGCATAAAACCGAAGCGTGAGTTATTTTATCGTTAATTAAACTGTTACTAGTAATTCTGCCAAAATATTAATCGTTAAGTTTGCTGTAACGAAAATATAGAATATTAGTAAATTGGTCACCAAAGAGTTTAAATCAAACTGGTTTCTAATAAATTCTGAATAATTATAATGTAAAATAACACGCTTATGATTCCATCGTATCAACC